>NC_079432.1:5769812-5864812 GCF_026213295.1 Gadus chalcogrammus
GCGTCTTCCACTGACCTTCAGTGAGAAGAACGATCACTTGATGCTGTTCAGGTTGCGTTCAGCCTTCAGGATGCATGCGCGTCGCTGACACGGCGCCGGTCAAAGTGTTCATTATTCGGTCATAATTCTCTCTCGCTCACTTCCTCTCCCCCTGCCCCCCTCCCCTCTCTCCCTCAATCTCTCTCTCTTTATCTCTCTGTCCGCCTCTCTCTCTCTCTCGCTCTCGCTCTCGCTCTCGCTCTCTCTCTTGCTCTTGAGCACTTTTTCTCTCTCGTTTCACCAAGCCGTTCATCACTCGATTAAAACACACGAACTGTGTCATAGCCTAATCATAATCGATTCTTCGGGACTACATTTCATTCCACCAAATATTTATTTTTTTCTTGCCGAGGCGACTGCACTTTTAAAGAAACGGCGCAGTTCCATCAAACAACACACGCAGAGTTTTAACGAAACCCTGTCATCTTAGATTACACAGATCAGACACTGGCCACACGTGTTGAAACAACAAACCCAAACCCCATGGTATGACCGGGTAAATGGAAGTGTCAGGACCATGGAGAGCTACCAAACGCAAACAAAAGACCTCTTTGTCCGCGGGCCGGGGGCCCCTGTGCCAATGTTTCAGATGATACACCCCTCCATCTCTGTCCTGTCAGAGGGAGTCCCGCCACGGCCGCGTAGCGCTCCAGCCCCGAGACGGGATACGCCTCCGTTTGGCGCCAAATATTTATGCAAAATACTCCTTTTTCCTATAGGCTTTCTCATTCAGCCGAGCAACCGGGCAATAAAACATTTAAACTATTTCACTGCAGGACTCCTATCGTCGACGAGTATAGCCAAGCGTGAAAGGGGCCCCTACTGTGTGTGTGTGTGTGTGTGTGTGTGTGTGTGTGTGTGTGTGTGTGTGTGTGTGTGTGTGTGTGTGTGTGTGTGCGTGTGCGCGTGCGCGCGTGCGCGCGTGTGTGCGTGTGTGTGTGTGGTATATAGGCCCGCTGCCCTGTCAGATCAAGGGTATGTTTAAACATTATCGGCCAAGTGTTAATTGAGAACTAATGTACTAGGTAATTCACAGCGCTCCTATAACATCCCCCCGGGGGACTCTGGTTTGCTGCCGAACGAAGCACAACCCTACGCCGATGATATTTACATTATGTTAGGCCTTTTTGGAAATCCCTCGCCCAACCGTGCCCGCCGTAGGGGGGGGGGGGACGCTGTGCCAGGCTCCGAAAATGAAAAAGAATAAGAGAAAATAAGCAGGAATAGTGCGTGCCATCGCGTCTGGTTCTGCTTTAGACATCCCCTCCGCCTCCAACGATCATAACTCATTTAGAGGCTGGTTTTATGGTTTATGACTGGAAAATAAAATTCTGCGCGCTTCCTGCAAACAAAGGCGATGATTTACAACCAGGAATGATAAAGTGAGCACTCACTGCATGAAAAGAAATGTATTTAAAATAAAATAAAATTAAAGCGCTACGGTCGTTGGAGAATCTAACCATGTCTTGTCTGGACGCTAAAAATTGTGTGTGTGTGTGTGTGTGTGTGTGTGTGTGTGTGTGTGTGTGTGTGTGTGTGTGTGTGTGTGTGTGTGTGTGTGTGTGTGTGTGTGTGTGTGTGTGTGTGTGTGTGTGTGTGTGTGTGTGTGTGTGTGTGTGTTGTGCGCGCGTGCGTGTGTGTTATGGGGGAGGAGGGGTCACTGGTAGGTATATCCATACCTGACGTCATCATCTCCCATAATAAGCACAGCACCCACATCCTGTTCCACTGACCAAGGATTTCAGTTTTTCTGATGTGGTCTGCAGAAAAAAAAAAAGATGAAACCCCGCCATAACCATCAGGAGCCAGCACTCCCCCAGAGCGTAACTTCCCCTTGCCTCGGGTCTCCAGACACGGTTAGCCCCCTTAATGGAAGCACACACACAGTGTCCTTCTCGAACCCAATCCAATCATTTATTGTCAACTCGTGCAATAAATAGTCAGCCCTGGTATTATTATTATTATTATTACTATTAAGCAATCGCTTGATCGCTCCTGGCTCCTCCGGGCTCCCGTAGGGCTGCCGCCGTGTAGTGTAGCCTTCCACCGCGGGGCCCGACTTCAAGCGCCGACACGGGGGAGTCAAGCCTGGGTTTATACACAGGGGCTCCGATACTCTTCTGAAGGAGATCTGAGGGCGAGCGTGGCCGGAGCCGCTGCCAAGAAGCTACTCTGGTGAGGTCGTCAAGCTCACAGCGAAACCGCAGGCGCGCGCCGGGACGATCAATAATCCCCATTAAAGCGCACCGCAAGTCACTCAAAGTCTCGCGGGGACAGACAGGGGAGGAGAGGGGAGAAACGGGACACGCGGAGAGATTTCGACACAAACTCCTTTTCTCACTCTGTCTCTCTCTGTCTTTCTCTCTATGTCTTTCTCTCTCTCTCTCTCTCTCTCTCTCTCTCTCTCTCTCTCTCTCTCTCTCTCTCTCTCTCTCTCTCTCTCTCTCTCTCTCTCTCTCTCTCTCTCTTTTCTAACCAAGTGAACCATTGACTCTTTATTCACTCTCATCTCTGACACAGAGATCAGTGTACAATTTTTTTATATTCTTTACTTCTTTTATTTTGCAAAGCTTGTGTTACGAGGCAGTAGGCCTACTTATTTTATTTCCGTTGCCAGAAATAATTTGTATTCCTTTTATTTTTTCAGTCTTAGACCTTTCAAACAAAAGTAAAAGTCCACTTATAATATAAATGTTATTAATTGATAATCGAGGGACAAAGTATATTTTAAAAACAGACCTCACTTGAACCTATAGACGGTTCACCTGGTCGGGGAAACATCCATGCTTTCCATCAACTGCTCCGTCTCATTACACCCATGATATCATCCTTATGTTACAGAAAGCGCTGAGATGGCAACAAGTATCAAGTTACCGTGTTATTTTCCAGTCTAATTATAGCGCAACATGTAATAACCCGGGACAAAATACAGCCGCCTCAATTTGTCCAGTTATTTTAGGAAGCAAATTGTTCTTTATAGGAACAAGCCATATTCCATGGCCCGCTTCATTTGTTACCGGTGGGCACTTCATTTTGCTCTTGTATGTGGTGGGTCCTCATATGTCAAACCTGCTCGTTTGTTTTAATCAGCTTCGGTTCCAGCCAGGGCAGGCCCATGTATTTTCCTTTTTACACCCCTTTTTTTCCCGGTTAATTCTCGATTTGTGCCTGCGCCTTCAGCTCTGACGGAGGCCCCCCTTTTGAGGGGTCCAAGACTTGTTATATCCACTGGGAGTGCAATAACAGATTAATGTGGCGTGCCAGAGGCCCCGGGACCCTCAGACGTGTTTGACGTTAATGCTTCGCCGTGTGTTGCCCAACGGGCCCTCACGCTGTGCCGGGCTGGGGCCTATACTGTACCCGCTGTTGGACGTGAGCGATCGGACCCAAGGACAGCGATGTTTAGGTACTAATTACCCCAACAGCAAAAGTCCACAAGTCCACGAGTCCCCCAGCTCCGTATTCCCTTACTGCTGTGGAAACACTGGGCCCGCGTTTATTTTCCCTGCGCTGTTGTTTCTGGCAGGCCCGCGTCTCGGTAAACACCGCGCGCCCACCATTGTAAATCCGACAGGCGCGGATCTTTCAAGTTTTTTAGACTCCTTTGAGAGGGGGGAAAAAATGGGAGACGGATCGGATGGCGGCGCTCTGGTTTTCCGTCTTAATGAGAGAGTGGGGAAGAGGGATGGTGTTTGATCCCTGGCATGGAAGCCTCTATTTAAGCTTGTCAACGGTCATCACTCTCTCTCCGTCCGCCCCTCTTTCTCTTGCTCCATCCCTCTCCCGCCTCTCCGTCTCTTCCTCGAGTCTAAACCTCTTCCTCCCTCTCTCCATCGCCCCCTCCCTCCTCCCTCCGTCAACCTCTCACTCAATCACTCGCTCTTTACTTCTCTCGTGCTCTCCCTCGTTCTCTTATTTCGCTTTTTGTCCCTCTACCTCCCCCTTCCATTCCCTCTCTCTGTCGCCGTCTCAACCTCTACCCTCTCTATCTCTCTCCCTCTTTTTCCTTTGCGTGGTGCTGTGGATGAGGAAACAGCACGAGGTTTGATCAACTCAACTTAGCCTTCAGGGTAATCAGTTGGATTGATTCCTTCATGGGTATGAAAGACAATATCCAGACTTTATACTTAACTCGACTGACCAGGTCAGCGAAAACCTTTTAGGGCGCAACCACTCACTTAATCAACATCGTGGGGGAAAGGAGAGAGAGAGAGAGAGAGAGAGAGAGAGAGAGAGAGAGAGAGAGAGAGAGAGAGAGAGAGAGAGAGAGAGAGAGAGAGAGAGAGAGAGAGAGAGAGAGAGAGAGAGAGAGAGAGAGAGAGAGAGAGAGAGAGAGAGAGAGAGAGAGAGAGAGAGAGAGAGAGAGAGGGGGGGGAAATAAAAGACAAAAGTCAAAGGGGAGAGAGAGAAAAAAAAACTGATCTCTGAAAATATTATTTTATTCGTATAATCTTTTTTTTCTCTTCTTTTTTGCAATGAGCAAAATGTCTTTCAGTCATCACGGTCCAATTTCATATCAAATGGAAGTCCAAACCACACACGGGCCTCGCGGGTTCCTCCTCGCGCAGAGCAGCATTGCTGCACGGGGGGACCTGAGCCAAAGACCATAAGCCCCGAGACACATTTCCATCCTACACTCTCCGTGGACAATGAACAACTTTTTTTTTTGTATTTTTTAATTCTTTTTTTTAATGTGAACTTTGAACTCTGGATGGAAATGGGAAATGGGTGATCTGGGGGCCTGGGGGCGAAAGGGGGGGTGGAAGGGGGGTGGATGGGGGTTGGCCAAGGTTATTGACCATGGCCGGCCCGGTCGGGAAGCTGGTTTTCATCGGAGCGCTAATGGCTCTCTGCAGGCTAATCAGGGCTGATTGGGCCGCTGGATAAATACTGTCTCCGCCCGTAAGATCAAGCGTAACCTAAGACAAGACCAATACGCACAGACCGAGCGCTAACAGCTAGGGGCGAAAACATACAGCAGGCTACGCGCTTGGGTCGAAATACATTCCCCCCAGCGCGTAAAATCAGAGACAATTGGCACCTACAATTTGAATTTTGTTTCTCTTTCTCTTGTCTCGTTTCTTTCCAAATCATGGCATGTGGTCGACAAAATAGAATTTCGTTATTCTAAAATGAAGCTCCCAGAATTCAGGAGACATCAGACGGTGCGCCTGCACAGTTGACAGCTGTTGAAAGTTGACAGCTGTCGATCAAAATCAATGCTGTGATCGCGTTGGTTGTTGCTCACATCTGAACCAACACAACAAGTAATTTCCCCTGCCCCTAATTATTACTCATTCAACTCACGGAAAGAAAAAGAAAAAAGAAACTTTAACATTTAACAATCTTATCGGCATTAAACAGCATTGTAGGGATAAATTGTTGATTAACTATATGCATGATTAAAATCCATTCAACACACAATCAGTGCTCGCTTAAATCATGAATTAATCAGAGTAAACGAATGAATACATGATGTCTGCTGGAGTCAGACAAAGGAATAAATAAAACCGGTACAGGAAGGTGGTGTCAAGGTTTGGCTGCAGACCTTTGCGGGCGGATACGTGCATAAGACCCCATTACAACAGAGCGCGGTTCGAAACACACATTACACGGAATAAAACCCAGGCTCGTTAGGGACTTGTCATGTGTAACCTGTAATCTGCAACAAAACTACTCTTATAAATAAATGTCTTCATATTTCATTTCCAATTTTTCTCGATGCTCTAGGCTTCACTGTTGCAGTAACAGGGGGCCAAGCCACTGGGAAAAAGGACATCCGTGCCACTATGCATGGGAGAGGCTGTTATGGAGGAGGATCTGTTGTGATTTACTAAGGCTAAAAAAAGCATGACCGTGTCGCAAAACACGACCTCAAAAGAAACCCAAGCTTTTGTTTTGTTTGAGCTCAACGACCGTGTGGATCAGCCGTCGTTGCCGGTCTGTTTGTTTCGCGTTGTTGACGCATTTCGTCCGTGCGATGTCGCTCTGTCGCTCTGTCGCTCTGTCACCCGGTTACTTGGCCAGCCGCTTCGCCACGTCCTTGTAGGCGGTCTGGATCTCGGCGTCGACTGCGCACGTGTTGGTGAACTCGTCGCGTGTGTACGCGTTCTTCAGGTACCGCAGCACGCCCGTCAGGTCGGCGGGGACGTCGTAGTTGCGGTACTTCTTAGCGACGACCTGATGGAGCGAGCGAGGGAGGAGAGGAGGATGAGGAGGAGGAGGGTGGAGGAAATTAAAGAACAAGAAGAACAAGAAGAGGAAGATGGAGGAAGAGAAAGAGAAGGAGAATAAAGAACAACTATAAATTAGAAAAATAACAAAATTACGAAAATAAGGAAGTAGTTTACAAACAACTTACTTCAGGTTACGGAGTAACTGAACACAGTAAGTTCATTTTTAACAAACTTATTTCATTTTTTAACTCACTCGGAGGGGCTCAATCTTACACACTTGGCCTTTAAAACACGTAAAAAACAGACTGTGAAATTCCCAGTAACTTAGTGGCAGCAATTGACAAGTAACTTAATGTAGAAACAAATCACAGTATTATAACTTAAAGACAAAGTAATAGCCAAGTAGCCTACTGTATATTTGGTTACAGTCGTAGTGTGTTAACTATCAAATAAAACACAGCAATAAACTGCGCAGAAACACAGCAAATAACCAGCCATTTTTTAACAGTTATATATAACTACTATATATACTGTAAATAGAACTACATCTTATTTCCAGGGTGGTTTGGCCCCCCTGCCCTCACCGTGACGATGTGGAGCTTGGGCAGCAGGTTGCAGTCGGCCAAGGTGAGCTCGTCCCCGTCCAGGAAGCTGCGGCTGGAGGCCTTCTCCTCCTCCATGCTGTCAGCGTCGATCTCCTCAGACAGCGGGCTGCTCAGGTAGTCGTCCAGCTTCTTCAGGGCCTTGGTCAACCCCTTCTCCAGCGCTGAGGGCACACACACACACACACACAAACGCATAGGCATAAACACACATGAATACACACACAGACACACGTACATGAACACACGCACAGCCACATGCTTAAACACATGATTGAACACACACATAGACACAGATGAACAGCATAAACACACACACAGACACACACACACACAAACTTGTTGTTGTTCGCTTCAGCACTTGCGGGGACCGACCCAGGGGTCAGCAGTTAACCTTTGCGGGACACTTTATTATTCATAAAATTTAATGTTACGTTTGACATTTATTCGATGAGGATTGCCCTTGTCAAGGTGGCAAATTGACAACCATGCATCCACTTATCCACTTAAATAAGGGAAGGCAAACATGTACATTCAACAGGTTATATTTCTCGGTGGTCATTTGCCGCCAGTAAAAGAAACGCTCACTAGGGGGAAGCACAGCAGATCTAACCGGTCCCGTTCGGAAATATTGACTGTTGCTACCACCTAGTGGCGGAACACAGACATGACAGGCTGCTTCGGCCCTGGCTGCCAATGAGCTTATCCATCCTCACGAAGCGCTGCGTGTGTACAGTGTACCATATCCAGATCATCCTTTCACGCCTGTCTTCCCGCACGGGCCAACGCCACCTCCGCTTATGTGTGAGCGTCTGTGTGAGTGTTTGTGTGTGCCCACCGGCGTTGGCATCAGGCTTGGTGTTCTTGATGAAAGCGGAGAACTTGGCGAAGATGTCATTTCCTGCCGTGTTGGACTCCCTCTGCCTGGCTGCTAGCCTGGGATACCTGAGAGAGAGAGAGAGAGAGAGAGAGAGAGGGAGAGAGAGAGAGAGGGGGAGAGAGAGAGAGAGAGAGAGAGAGAGAGAGAGAGAGAGAGAGAGAGAGAGAGAGAGAGAGAGAGAGAGAGAGAGAGAGAGAGAGAGAGATGCAGCAGTAACACATGAGCCATCTGGAAAACATTAAAACACCTAGATGCACTCTCAGAGAGAGCAGGAGCGAGAGGGAGACATGGAAACATGGTTCACGGAGGCAGTGAATTGGCTCTGTGTGTGATCTGTGTGCATTCGACAAATGAGGGATAGCGTTTTTGGGATGAAAGAAAAAAAAATCCCTGGCGTGAATAACATGGCAGTAAAATAAAGACTTCTCTCACACACGGGACTGACACTTTGGTTTGATTCATAGAAACAAGTGACGCTTGGCGAACACTGATTCATGGCTGATTTATTCTAGACTAAATGGAATTGCCATTCCTTCTTTCTTCTATCCATACTTTGTACTTCTTTTTTACAACTTTTTACGAGCTTGTATACACCAGCAATGATTGTTGGATATGTCCTAGCCGCCTACTGTTAGTAAAACATTGGCAGAAGAAGCTATGCCTCAGCAGGTAAGAAACAAATCAGGAAAGACTTTACTGTTATTTATACTACGGCTGACGTTGGGCTTTTAATTGTGTTATGTGGCTGGGGTCTTTTACTTTGGAGGAGCGAGCATTTCCTCCAGGAACTCCTCGATCTTGTTGATGTCCGTCTTGACCTCGCCGTTGTAGGTCAGGAACGGGGGGTGTGTGCCAGGAGCCAGGTTATGCAAATCGGCGGGTTTCCTACAAGAAGAGCAGCGTCAGACTAAGTACGTGTGTGTGTGTGTGTGTTCCTTATTAACTTGATGTGATGTGTGTGTGTGTGTGTGCGTGTGCGTGTGCGTGTGTGTGTGTGTGTTCCTTATTAACTTGATGTGATGTGAGTGAGTGAGTGAGTGAGTGAGTGAGTGAGTGAGTGAGTGAGTGAGTGAGTGAGTGAGTGAGTGAGTGAGTGAGTGAGTGAGTGAGTGAGTGAGTGAGTGAGTGAGTGAGTGAGTGAGTGAGTGTGTGTGTGAGTGCGATTGCACATACGTCTGTGTATGTGTGCTTGTGTGTGGACGTTTGTGAGTGTGTGAGAGTGCGCTTGTGCGAGTGTGGATGTTTAGGGCGTGTGCACAAGTATGTGTGTTCAAGTTCTTTTATTATTTTATTATTATTTTGATTATTTTATCTTTACACGCAAAGATGTGATAGCTGGCAATGACATTTTTCTGTCCCAAGCTCTCCTTAACAATGCAATAATATAAAAAATAAAATAAAAAATAGTATAAGTTAAGAGTAAACAGAGTAACAAAGAACCAAATAGTTTAAATACAACTAGAATAGTGTGTGTGTGTGTGTGTGTGTGTGTGTGTGTGTGTGTGTGTGTGTGTGTGTGTGTGTGTGTGTGTGTGTGTTCGTGTGTGTGTGTGTGTGTGCACGTGCGTGCGTGCGTGCGTGCGTGTGTCCCTACCTCTTGAGGTCCACCGTAGTGACGTTGAACACAACCCCTTTCAGCCACAGGATCATGAAGAGTCTCTGGGAGAAAGGACAGTTCCCGATGCTCTCTCCATCGCTGCCAGCCTGTACTCAACGCACACACAACCACACACGCACACACAAACACACACACCAAACACATGCACACACACAGGATTACTGAAACACGCCATTAGGGCCAGCGTGTCTGCAAATGTCTCTCTCTTGCACTCTCTCTGTCCCTCTATCTCTCACACACACACACACACACACACACACACACACACACACACACACACACACACACACACACACACACACACACACACACACACACACACACACACACACACACACACACACACGTGATTCGGATCACTGACAGCCTCTGCTTGGTTTAAAGATGGATTGATGCATACGGTAGGATAATATTATTAGTCGCACAGTACAGCAGTATTACATTTGAATAATGGTCAATTTGAATACAATGCAAAGTCAGTCAAATATCCAGTTTCCATTTTATGGAAATTGATATGAAATATGACATGATATTTTATTTATATACTTATGTATTTATGTCTTTATGTCTTTACATATTTATTATTATTATGTACTAATGTATTTATCTATAATTGCATTGCACGTCAGGGGATGTGGGATAGGATTTGGTTTCCAGGGTTTAATCTGAGCAGCTCATCATTAGGGCAACAAGGCTTCACCAGGGACATGAAGGTCTTTGTGGCCAGTGACTAATGTGATAAACGATGCGGCATCAGACTAAAATGTGGCCATAGTCCTCACAGAGAAACTGACCGGTCTGCGGTCCTGACCAGCTCCACCGCAGGTCATAAACAAAGCCACGGTTTGGAGTCCGACGGGGGCTACCTCTGCTGAGAACATAACTCACTCATTGTGACCGTAACATGCTTTGGATAAACGCCTTCATCACCTGGCCGGTGTATAAATGGACTGCAGTGGCCCGTATACTTTCTTCTGTTGCATGGGGACATGGACCTAGTCCTCATTTTGGGAGTGACTATGAGGCTAAAGGGATGAACGAACGGGTTATGGAATGGATGACCTGAGTTACCCGACAGTCACCCCCTTGTTTTGACTCATTTCACAATGACCCTCACATCACACGTGAGGGCAGCCGGATACACGCTCGTCAGTTCAACCTGCAGTGCAGTGGACCGTACCAACTGGGAAGGCTGATCCACTCGTCCAACATCTGGGGGGTCAACACGTCCGCTGGGGGTCAAATTTGTGCCCTTCATGCATCTTCCAGGCTCAGAATGTCATGATCCAGAATCCGATTAAATAATTGGAAGCGAATTATTACGCAAAGCACCATTTAATTATAATAACACTCAACAAAACTTTAACCAATTAATTTGATTCAAAATAGCAAGGAATTAAGACCGGCAGAATTTGATACTACATTACTTTAACGATGGTGCAAATTATGAATCGCTTTTAATTCATCAAGAGGCACCTATTTTTATAATAACAACCTATTATTAAAAAGAATGGTGGAATTTCATAGAACTACAGTGCTACTATGAGGGGTAGCAGTCCTCTACCACTAAGGGTACTCCCATGTTTTCTGTGCACACAGGGGCCGAGCACGGACACCTAATCAGGTGGACCTGCTGAATAATACATTGTGCTTCCATTAGCAGGTTCGGCGCCCAGTAGGGCAGCGGGTCACAGATCCTGAGGGGACCTCAGTCACTCCACACAACAGAAATGCCCCCATGTCCCATGTTCGGGGGGGGGGGGGGTACAGCACACAGGTCAATGCCCACTGGGTTAAGTCAACCGGGGATGTTATTGACTAGGTTTGGCCTGGGTTGTTGTGGCTTATTTGAGCGGTGTTGGGTGGAAACACTACTGTCTGTGTTTAGGACTTTGAGGAAGAGAGGGAATTGGCTCCTGAGCTATGATGTGTGACTTGCTTTTCCATGTTATTGATTTATTCCTGGCTTTGTTATTATTACGATTGAAATAATAATAAAATCAATGTAAATCAATGTTGTCATTTTCCCTCCCACTTTCACATAGCCTACAGCCTAGTATCCAAACCACACAACATGTTTTTGTTTTTTCTTTCTATCAGCAACAGTTTAAAAATAAACCCAACACGTAAGTGAACATATATTGGTAGCATACATAACAGTGTGACCACAGCTCTTGCTAGCAAACACCAGAAAGCAGCCGTGTTCATCCAAAAGTAGCTGAGCCAACTGTATACGTTTGCCAGCCATTGACTGAGCTGTGTGCTGGACTCGGGGCTCTGTGTGTGTGTGTATTGTGGTGTTACTGGACTGAATGGGGGGAAAACAATAACCAGCTGTCCTTGATAATAGCCAATCAACATCTAGAACCCATGGGGGACAAAACACTCTCTCACATACACACACACAAAACACACACACTCACGCACGTGCACACAAAGGGCACTGCGTGCGGGCGAGCGAGCACAGAGATACACAAACACTAGCACCCACCTATGAGCTAGGTAACAATCCATCCATCTATCCATCCATTCATGGACTCCTCTATCATCCATCAACCCACCTACCCATCCCTCCCTCCGTCCCTCCATTCATCTATCCATCCATCCATCCCTCCAGCCCTCCTCCTATCCATTCATCCAGTGTCTACCCCAGGTCATATTACTATGGGCATTGGTCCAGGTTTTGTCTATCAACACTAGTGGACCAGCATACGTGTTTGAGGAACGTAGGAAACCATAGTGCCCAGGGAAGACCCTCAGAGACAGGACCAATCTCAGGTGTTTCACCCTGGATATCTGAAGCTCTGGGTGAAGCCACCTTAGCACCAACTCCAAGCCCTATAAACTCTACAGGTGAATGTGACAGTGTATACTACTACAGCTGTATACAATGGAAGGTTTTTCTTCTGTACAATTTTTACATATAAATAGGAAACCTCAGGACTTAGCTCACAAGAGTGATTCTTTATAATAAGAAAAGTCAACAAATATATCCTTAAAACTCATGATACATGATGAAGCATGCAGTAAAATATATCATTATAATTCTTGCCTCCTGCCATCGAAGCAAACTGTGTAATTATAAACCCTTGCCCTAGCCAGAGACTTACAGCTCTGTACAGAAGTGTTTATTACATACGCTGACTATTATTCACTTTACAATTTGATTACTCCCATCCACTGGTAGACTTTATTCACAGTGTTGCTAGTCTAGAAACATATTTCCACCGTATGGTGGGGATATCAAATGTTCATCATGTGGCATTAGGGAATCAGTTGTAAGGAACATTCACACTTCATCTAGGTCAGATCTCTGATGGCCACCTGGAGAGACCTTTATGTGTTTCTGCTACCATGAAAACCCCAAATGCTGTTCGAAAACCTCAACTGTGCATAGAAGTTCAAATAAACATTTGCCTAAGAGTATATGGGGTGAAAATGTCAAATCATAAATACAGAGAAAAACCTAAATCATTTGTCGACACAAACTCCCGTTTTTGTAGCTGCCCGATTCGGTTAGAAAGTGTCTTGTAGTGGAAAGGCTGTGATGCAATCTAATTGTCTTGATGATCCTCCCTCTGGGGACCTGACTACTGGCTACCAAACTAGCGGGTTGGCTGATTCCACCTGCCGCGCCGGCTAATTGGCTCATCCTCCATGTTCTCTCACCTGCGTACAGTTCACCTGCCTCAGGTACTTTTCATCGCCTCTACCTTTCCCCTAGAGACAGGTGGAGGGGTTGTTAAACCACATGGGCTGTTAGAGTATTAAAAACAACACGCTGGTACATTAGGATCTGAGTTCATTTAACAGCTCTGTACTAAACGTATTAAGTTTAGTAGAACTCAGCAGAACTGAGTTTACAAGATCTATATGCTCTGTACTAAAGGTATTAAGTTTGATGCACATCCTTATTAACTTCCTCCTTGGCTCCATCATCTTTATTATTTTATTTTTCAAAGGCTTATGCCTTATCCCCCGAATGCTAAGACCAAAGCAATAGATGCAATCCGGGAGAACGATCCCATAAGAGCAGGTTGATCGTGTGTAAACGATAGGGACCAAGCAGCGGCCCATGATGAACACATTGTGCCCTGGACGGCTCGTGGTTACAGCGCCAGGGATCGCTGTCACCCTCGCACACGCTCCGTCAAGCGCTCAGCCCGGCCTACGGTGTAACCCGACCAGAGCTATTGGGTTGCACACACTTTCCAATACACACACACACACACACACACACACACACACACACACACACACACATCGACCGGCTCCCTGTATCCCCTAACGACACCATAGGAATGATGTTGAATAAACTCCACCGCAACCGGCACCAGCACCACGAGCCCTCAACTCATCTCTTGTCTTACCTTGACAAAGAGCTCGATCTCCGGGTCTCTGTCCGGATCATCACAAGACATGGTACCCCTGCTCACAGCCTTTCCGGTGACGTTTTAAACACAGCCCTACACAAGACTTAAGTCCTCAGATTCAGGGCGGGAAAGGTCTACATCCTCGATCAAGGGGAAATCCCTGAGTGCTTGTTCCTTGATCTTGGAATGACAGCAATGCGTTCCTTCAGCAGCTGCCAATAAGTGCCTTAATGGACTTCCTCCTATCCCTAGACTCTGTGGCTCCTCTTGCCCGGGTTTTTCGGTGTCCTACACAGGTGAAGCGGGGAGAGGGAATCCGGACGCAGGCAAAGCAGGTGGTGGTCCGCGACAGAAGACGGAGCCCTGGGCTTTGATTTGGCCGGAAAGCAGGGCTACAGCTGTGGACTGGAGCTGCCTGCTCACTGACAGGCAGTGCTGAACAGGTGTCACCCTGAGGGAGGGAGGGGAGGGAGGGAGGGAGGGGGGGGGGGGGGAGGGAGGGAGGTGGAGTGGGAAAGGTGGGGTGAGGGGGATGGGGGTGGGTGGAGCCCGGTTGCACTGGACCGTCTTCTTATTTCAGTTATATTTTCTACTTCTTACCAAAGTCTATACTTTTGGTTCTGCACTATTGTGTGTGAGCAAAGTCCAAAAAAAGATAAAAAAAGACTAGTCAACTTTATTTGGCCAATGATTTGTGTACAGTGTGTGGTGCGTGTGAGTGTTTGCATGTGTGCTTGCACGTGTGTGTGTGTGTGTGTGTGTGTGTGTGTGTGTGTGTGTGTGTGTGTGTGTGTGTGTGTGTGTGTGTGTGTGTGTGTGTGTGTGTGTGTGTGTGCGCGTTTAGGTTGTTTTCTTTTTTCACTAGTGAAAACCAGAGGAAGTCTTCCACGTGAATTATTGATGCTATGCTTTGGTTTTAACAAGACTTCTTTTGGTTTAAAATTGTATCTTGTAAGAGCCCATACATTGCTACTTAACTGAAGCACATCATAAAATCACTAATAGCCTCATGACAATACGAATGATAATGTACTATACCAATGATTTAATTGTAAGAGTTTGCAGTTTTCCCAAGAGGAAACCTATAAACATAATACATCGGGGATGGTGGGACTGGTGAACCGGAGCTGTCATTACTTGAAACCCTTCCTAAATACACAACAGCGCCCTCTCCTGGCAGACACATTAAAGGGACGCACAGAATTACCTTCTCACTCCTAATTGCTCCTTTATATGGGGAGTAGAGAAATTCACTGAACTTCTATTCCTGTACTGTGGCTTCACAAACCTCCGACTTGTAATATAATTTTCGAGATGAGCCTTCCTAATTGCTTAAAGCATAGGGTTGCCTAGGTGATTGGTAAAACTATAATTTTCCTATTTTTACCGGAACAGACAAATTCGCTGTTCAGTTTGAATGGATTCAAAAGGACCATGAACGAAAATAAATACAAAAGGCTATCAGAAACAAATTTGGATGACTGTAGATCACAAATGCACTAATCTCACTCCGGGAGCACTTTTTAAGAAAAGGTGAAAATGTTCAGAACCACCTTTACCTCGTCAAAATGTTAAGGCTAATCATTCACCTGCCTGTCAATCAGTAACAGAAGAACCTCTGTCTCTCCTGGGCTACATAGACAAGGGTCTTTGAACCCTTCTGGGATAAATCCGTACAATAGCTCTGGGCCAGCTATCTCATGAGCTAAAGTTCAGCGCTGTGTGGATGTGCACAGACTATCCTGACAGAAACGGCATAACCTTGAGGTCACAGGAGTAAAACTAGTTAAATAGTTAGACCACAATGTCTGTTTTGTAAAATACGATAGGAGAAATAGGGTTGTGTTGCGCAGCCATGCGGGTCTTTCGTGAAAAACTGCATTGTTAACTTATCTCTTCTTTGATCTAAGGGGATAGGCAAATATCATGGGTTCACTGTTATCAGAGAACAGGTATATAGGCTGTATACAGGCTCGATAAGCCCGTCCCCATATCCTAGAACTTTATCATTGCAGTTTATAGACACTAATGCATCTTGAACACTACACACATGTTCTTACATTATTATATTCCATTCAATTTGACCTCAACTGTTCAGCTTGTTATGCTTCAATTTTGTCTGTCCATTACGGCACCCATGAACCTCCTTACCACCCCTGGGAAGAGGGATCCCTCCTTCTGCGCTGTCTCCCATGATGATTAAGGGAGGTCATTTTTTTATTATGGGGATTATGGGGAGGGGGAAGAGGGGGTTAAGAGCGTTGTCATAAATGTGGCGGCCTGTGAAACCCTTTGAGACTATCACTAATCCTATCCTATATGTGTTTGGATATTGGATAAGTATATCAAAATATATCTTGAATTGTGTAATCACTCACCCACCCAAGCCTCATAAGGATCTTTGTAAATCGAACGCATTTTAAACCAAACTGCTTAATAATAGCAGGTAAAAATCGTTACTCAGTGCCAGTTTACATCCACCTTCTGTTCAAATTACTTTTAAGCATTCAGTCACTGAAAGCAAGAGTTATAGCTTATGACTACACTTTCGAATGTAATGGGTGTTTGGAATCTGACCGCACCTGTTTGAAGCCTCTTATACTGGAATGACATAACAAGGGTGTGTAGAAGTGTATATTTTCAACCTCTACCGGTAGATTAGCCCTTTGAAGTGATTTTTTTTTTTCATATTTGTAGTGGGATGTTAGTGACTTCATCTGTAAATGATTCTGCATTTTTCAGTTTACTATTGAAACAACTACATTCATTGTTAGAGGCATATTTTAACTACCTTACTTAATATTATTTCTGAAATCTGATGCATTTCTTTGAAAGCTTGAATTACATCCTTTAGCTATAAAAGCAGAGTTGACATGAAACTTGGAGAGGATCGCATTCACCCTGACTTTGTCACACTCTCACAATCAGCAAAGTGACCCCTGTGCCAGCAGATTACAGAGAGAGGCCGGCTTTCGGAATAACAGGAAAACACACAATAGCATTTACTCAGGCGTAAGGTTTCTATGGTCACCTGTACGGTGACCAAGTTAATTATTACATTAAACCGCAGGTAAAAAAAAAACATGTCAAAGACAAGTGGGCTCCAGACTCAAAGGCAAACTTTACACACACTTTTCCACTTTCTCTCCTTTATATTCGGTAACGTAAATAGCTTACTTTGTGTTGCAATGTTGCTTATTAAATCACGTCCACTTCCAGAATGAGACACTCCTGGGTAACCAATAGCCCAAATGACCTTAGGCTCAGTCAACGTTGGCCTAAAGGTCATGCATTTTCCTCTATATCTTCCCCTAATGTATTTAGGCCAAGGACGTCCCCTGTCTTTGGTACAATTACATAATTAATTTGACGCATGGTTACATATTGTCTCAATAATAAAAGGAAATATTGTGTTTGATATTGGTATTAGATAAATTATGGAAAACTATTTTTTCGGTTGGGGTTGGGGTTTTGGTGTGGTGTGGTGTTGTGATGTGTTTGGAAATCGTTTTATAATAGTTTTTATATTTACCTTGACAAAAAGAGATATGTCGGGCTGTTCGGAGTCTACTGCCAGAGCCGCGCTGGTTTCGTCCAACGTGTCGTTCTCCAGAGTTACGAGGCTGAATCCGCTTGTCTCCTCCGCCTCTGGAAGGACCTGCTCAGCGTCGGGAACGCATGCCACCACCGCCACATCTTCTTCTGGTTCTTGTTTTTCCACGGTTCCTACCACTACGAGCGGGATCGGAGGATCTTCACACGGATCTCCGTGTGCATCTGAAGATGCTGAGGAGGACCGTCTCGAGCCGGTACCCTCTCCATCTCCTACCGCCTCCTCCCCACCTTCCGTCAATCGCAGTTCCTCCATCTTCGCCTCCACTTGTGAGTCCTCCACAATTGCCTCCACTTGTGGCTCCTCCACCTTCGCCTCTACTTGTAGCTCCTCCACCTTTGCCTCTTCTTGTGGCTCCTCCACATTCACCTCTTGTTCCTCCTGCGCCTTCGCCTCCACTGGTTGCTCCACCTGCGCCTCGACTTCTTGCTCCTCCACCTGCGCCTGCACTTGTTGCTCGACCTTCACGTCCACTTGTGGCTCCTCCACCTTCGCCTCTACTTGTAGCTCCTCCACCTTTGCCTCTTCTTGTGGCTCCTTCACATTCACCTCTTGTTCCTCCTGCGCCTTCGCCTCCACTGGTTGCTCCACCTGCGCCTCGACTTCTTGCTCCTCCACCTGCGCCTGCACTTGTTGCTCGACCTTCACGTCCACTTGTGGCTCCTCGACCTTCGCCTCTACTTGTTGCTCCACCTGCTCCTCCTCGTCCACCATGATGGTGTCTCTGGTGTCTATGTAGTCGGGCGATGAGCGCTTCTCTTCTTCCACTTCGACTGGAGGAGCGCTGACCTGCTGTTCCTCGCTGTTCGACTCTCTCAACTCCTGGGCGTCTCCTGGGTTCTTCTCGCACACCGGCGCAGGGTTCTTGTGATGATCCGCTGGTTTTTCAGAAATATTGATTTCATCACTGATCCTCTCGCATGCGTCTTCCATGTTCGTTGGGTTATGCTGATGTGAAAGTAGAAACCTGCAATTCAGTTGTTTGAAGTAGTGGTAGTGAAGCGGCCAAACTAAGGCGAATCAAAGTCATAAGGGTTACACACACGCGCTAACACACTCATATACTACCCGAGCTGCCACTGTTCCCGAATGCGCACACGGTCGAATTCCAGAGATAACTTACACGAGATCTTTGAGCCTTCGAGTTAACAGGTGATTTATGCAAATGAAGGGGGCTTGGCTGTTTTAATGGTGCCCCCTCCCCGCACACACATAAACACATCGACCATTGGGATCAATTAAAACTAAGTATATCGTTACTTGGTTTCACATTAGTATTTTATTTCTGACCAAATCGATTGATTAACATAGCAAAGAAATCAAATTTATCTGTGGGTAAATATTAAATTCAAAGTTAACGGTCAACTGACAATCTACTTGTAATACATGGGTATATTTGAATTCTTCGTTAATTCTCATAAAATTAGCATTTTTATATAAATATCAATCTAACTTAGCAAAAAGTATATCACAGTGGTGTCTGTCCTTTTTGGCACAGGTTATGTGTTATGCATTTTAAACTTCAACCAATTCATTTGAAAATATTTTTTTCTTTTACAAAATAGTAAGGAATTAAGACCGGCAGAATTAGATACTACATTACGATAGTGCTAATCAGAAAGCTTTTTTTTTTTTATCCAGAGGCACCTATCTTTAAAATAATTACCTATTATAAAAAAAATGGCGGCTACAGACAAGCAGTGCAAATGACACATGACCCTAAAGCATCCTGACACCACCTCTGCGTTTCATTTTCCATTTCGATCCTTTTAGTGCAAATCAGGGGAACAGCTCCTGCAAATCATGCCTACAGTCTTCTCAACCAAACAACCAAAACACTTTTTCAATCACCTTATACGACAAAATACTGACCATTGCACTTCACAGTTCACCAAAAAATGGCTGTGGTAAATGACAGCCAAAGCACAAACACACGGGCAACCACAACTATCTTCAGTACAGAAATATGCCCGGGAACACAGAAAAAAAAAAACTCTGAAAAGAAACAATTCATGTCCAACAGACAAACTAACGAACAATTGCACACTTTAGAGATATGTCGAGTGCGAAGTTAAAAGGCAAATGGTAAATAAAAGGAACAATACTCAACCAAGAATACGACTCAACCAAGCAAATGAAAGGCTTCCTAAAAATACCACTGAATGAACAAATTGTGGCAAAAATAAATAAAAGCTTAGCTTGGGTATTTTCGTACCAATGTACATATCTGGTTAACATAACAATTGAAAGATGTCTCCTAAGACAAAGCAGGCAAGGAGCAGTTCAAGTGTAGCTGTGCCTTCGGGTTTAAACCAGCTAGGTTACTAATGGAATCACATGTTGTATATGTATGTAATGGCATTTTATAAATTTGTCAAATATGGAGACAAAACTGCCAACATTGAGATGAAAGAGGGCAACCAATAACCCTAAATAAAAATCACATTCAAAGAAAAGCAACTGGTGAGTCCTAAGTAAAGGTTTTGCTTTTTAAAACCCGTCCTGTCCCAGAAACCTACCCTAGCCACCCTTAGATCCACACTCATAGGCAGGCTGCGTTCAATACCGCAGTGTCCCCTCAATAACAGCAAACAAAACAAGCGTTTTATTATTAATACAACACAAAGATAACATTAATAATAGTAGCTAGCGATGAGTGGGGCTCAAGGAAGGGGCTTAGGAGCTGCTTCCAGGTCGAGGCAGAACTTTAAATTTTTCACCCTGCGCGTTTATCTTTGTTTTGCCGTAGCTCTACCGCTTGCCTCCGCCGGGGCTCCCGTTTACAAGTGGAGGTCTTCCTGCAGCAGCGGCTGGGACATCTCCCTGCTCTGCATGGGCAGCGTGGGGAGCTGCTTTAGCGTCACCTGCTTGACAAACACCATGAGGAAGCCCAGCACCATCACCACGCCCAGCAGGGAGCCCACCGTGGGGGCGTAGGAGTAGGCCGGGGTGACCCCTCCGGGTGGGCCACTGCTGCTGCTGCTGGGGCTGCCGGTGGGGCCGGCGAAGGGGGCCTGGGAGGGCCCCACCACGAGGAGGTCCTGGACGTTGGCCAGGGAGCCGTTGTTGGGCAGGGGCCGCAGGGCCAGGATGTGACACATCAGGGGGTAGAGGTCGACGGAGCGCATGGAGTGCTTCACGTAGTTCTGCCGGAAGGCGGGGCCCCGGGCCAGGAACACGGGGTGCATGTTGGGTAACGAGTTGTTGTAGCCGTGGTTTCCCACTGAGAAAAGAAGAGAGAATGGCCCCGTTGAAATCCGTTAAAGTACATCCAGTAGCTGACAAGGATATCCACTGACACACTCGCAATCTACCGTGAATGCAAGGCCTTGGTTACACTTGTTGTTTCTGTGTATGTGTTTGCAATTGATAGCTGTAATTGCAATTTCCCATCCCTTAGGGGGCGCTCTACGGCACCTGTTAAGGTTAAGCTGTAACATTGTTCTCCCCAGAGTAAATCAGAGATAATTGGTTATCAATGTCTCGACCTGAATTCTTGTGTCGCTCCATTACTAAGAAGTTATCCATACATTATAATGAGAACATAATATAAATTGGCGATGACGGTATCGTCATAAATTCTACTCAGAAAGGGGCGGTGAAAGTCACGCTGGGAGGGAATTTTAGACGACAAAAACATCCACACTAACGTGCAGAAGTAGCTCATCAAGCAAAGGTCGCAGTTGGAAAAGAGGTGAGTTGGCAGAAAGGCCAGCCTGGCCAGAAAGTGAAAAATAGGACATCCCATTACTAAGAAGTTATCCATATATTATAATAAGAAATTATGGTTTCATTGCAACTTTAATCATCCGATCACGGCTGGACCACATTCAGATTAGACTTCATAGGTGCCTACCCCGAGCCTGCCAGGATTCTCTCGCGGTATGCCTGGTATGAAAAGGCCGCTACCAATATTTTTGCAATAGAAGACGGTTGAAAATACGCCATTGAGGTTTAACCGAGACTCGGTACCACGTCAACTTCATGGTCGGATGACACTGTCTGTTACAGGCTGAAATACATGCAAGTCAAGGCGGTCTGAATTTTCTCCGATATCTCGATGCGATGTACTACATGAATTCCACGCTCCCTCACTGCATGCCATTTCAAACAGCATCGACAACATAAGGGTTTTATCTTCCACCCAGAGGCATTTCATTTGACCAGGAAGTATTTCGGTGGGGAAAGCGAAATCCGACCGCAGGTCATGTCCCCCGAGTTCACATTCAAGTGTCTAGTACGGACGTCAGACCAGTTTGCATAGTTTGATTCCACACACAAAGCCTGACATTAAATAGGACACATTTATCAAAGATGAATGTTTAGATTGTAATATTCTGTGGCGTTTTGACAATGTTTAGGAATTAATATTGTTGAAGAAAGATTATTCCCAAAACGAAGAATAGACATCTTGTGTAAAAATCTTTTGTTTTTTTGGTCAATCTCAGAGCTCATTTGAGTGTGCTCTGATCCATGGCAAGCTCCATGTGTGCTATTCTTAGCTTGTGCAGACACATCGCTGCAACAGAGCTGAGATAACGAGACAGAACTACAACTCCCATGTCAGGCTTAAGGAGGGGGACCCAATATACAGCAGAATATATGATATTTGGTAGAAAGTCTTTCATCCCAAGGGTCCTTCAGCTATAGCACCCAACGCCGAGTGCATTGGGTGCGCTGGGGAATCAAACACCCCACAGCGGAAGTGTCGGGCACCAAGCACACAGTGTGAATGTCTCTTCATATTTGCAGCGTGACCCAAAACATAAATAGAGTCACATTGCAAAGCAGACAGAGCTTAAACGAAGCGCTGCTGTATTTGATCGCTTGCTGTGTACAGGAGCCAAGTCTACTTTGGACCTGAATATTCAAAAAACACTATTTCAGGTCTGACTCTGTCCCGCCAGAGACTTGTGCTTCCGAGCCATGCTACACACGGACAACATCAAAGGAGGCCTCAATTCAACACGTGCATAAGGAGGACCGGGGCTGGTGTAACGTACACATGAAGGTCCCGCTCCGGTTCTGTACGATGGTCCAGCCCTCCTCCGCCTCCAGGAGAATAGGCATGATCCGGTCATTGTGTCTGTAGTGGAAGTATTCTGGGATGTCCTCCTTCTTGTACACGTTCAGGTGAGGGTTGGCTTCCAGCAGGGAACTGTACACCTCCTCCAGCCTCCCTGAAGGAGGGAGAACATCCACTGGGGTTAGTGTTGTTGTGCGGGGGAAACAGTGCTGGGTTACAGGTGTTCCAGGGGCCTGGGAAGCAGGAACTAGAAATGACAAAATACCGACAACGAGCCTGGGCCAAGAAGGAAATCAGACCCCACTAACATAACAACTGGCAGGAAACATAGCCCTCAATTTCATTGATATGTGTTAATCAACAACATATTTTGGATGCCTATTATCCACTTGGCTGAACATAAGTGCTACAACGATGGTTAATGAATAGTGCATGAATAAGAGATAGATTGTAACATTTTCTACTGCAAAAAAGGGAAAAGACTATACCGCAGATATCTGCATGGTCGTTCTGACTTGTGAGCCAACAATAGAATATCTAAAAGGGGGCTGTAAGTATTATTTGAATAATTTATTAGAAAAAGCATGGCCATCTGTCAGCAAGTGAAATGCGCTGGGGGAATATGTCTGAGCCCGCCTCTGTATGAGCCCATTTCGGATTTTAGACAGCTCCAGGCCCATTTCTGACCAATCTCCTCCCTGATTGGTTCAGGGAATCTATCTTGCCTGTCAATCACAGGTGTCAATGGCGGGGAGGGACCATGAGTGCCTGATTTCGAAATCAGGCACTTATTTTCCAATCCTTTCTGCTGTTTACCACTCTCAAACCTGACCGACAGCACCTTTAAATTTCACTAAGAGAATGTATTCCTTTAAACATGAGGGGAAGCAAGGAATTAAGAGTTAAACCACACGTTGTGTTCGTTGTTGCTCCAGAGCCTCTCCTATTGTGAGGGTATACTGAAACAAGCTAAAGGCGTACCTTCTTTGGGCAGCAGCGCCACCACTGGGCTCTTGTCCACCCAGGTGTACCAATCCCTGCTAACGTACTGGTCCAGCTCTATGATCTTGTCTGGGAACAGCTGGGTCATGCCATGGTCGCTGGTCACGATGAGGTTCAGCCTCTCGTACAGGCGCGCCTTCTTCAGCTCGTTGCGCAGGAAGCCCAGCTTCTCGTCGATGTCCACGATCACCACGTCCATCAGGGAGCTCTCGGGACCCAGGTTGTGGCCGCTCTCGTCCGGCTCCTCCCAGTAGAGCACCCCGAAGTCAACCGCCTGCTCTTCGGGCGCCGTGAACCACTCTATGAGCTTCCTCACGCGGTCCTCGAAGGGCATCGAGGCGTTGTAGTCGAGGTAGCGCGTGGGGTACTCCCCGTGGATCTTCACGTCCGACCCTGGCCACATGGCCGCGCCGCTGCGGCCGCCCGCCCTCTGATTGGTCAACCACAGCGGCACTCCCTGCTCCCACCACAGCGGGTCGTAGATGCTGTCCGTCTCCATGGAGAAGGAGCGGTTGAGCGCGGGGTCGAACATCTCGTTGGCCACGATGCCGTGCGACTCGGCGTTCAGGCCCGTGACCAGGCTGTAGTGGTCGGGGAAGGTCTTGGTGATGTAGGCGTTCTCCACCACCTCCACCTTCACGCCCTCCCGCTTCAGGGCGAGGAAGTTGGGCGTGGGCACGCGGTTCACATAGTCCCAGCGGAAGCCGTCGAAGGACAGGAGCAGTAGCTTGGGCTTGTCCACCACGCCCTCGTCCCCGCCGCCGTGGTCCTTGCGTCTGTGATGACTGGCGTTTTGCAGCCACACAGGGCCTACCAGGAGGGCCCAGAGGCAAAACAGGTGGCAGGAGGCTCCACTCAGCGAGCAGCTCCGCATGGCGGACCTGGTGTCGAAGGACTGATGCCCAGCTAGTCACTGAGGTGAAGGGTATTCTTCGCAAGGTATAGTCCCGTCCGTGTCTATGTGTACGCCTGTGGATGAGACACATGTCACCCACACATGTTGACAGTCAACATTCTGTTTTCCTTTAGCTCTACGTAGAAGGGGCAGGATAGACATGCTTACTCAAGGTTACATTTATAATAAAGGTAAAACTGTATAGTCAGGGCACAGGAAATTGGCAGGCTAATGACGTCATAGACTTGTTTGGCAGATTATCGATATCGAGATTGCGTAGTAATTTAAGAGCAACAAAAACAAAATATATCGATCTATATTTAAATGCTCTTCACAGAAGGCGGAAACATATATTTAATATCTGCGACAATATCAAATGCTAAAGGAGACACAGACGAGGAAGATGTTGTTAGCAAACAAGGCTATGCTAAACAGCACCAGTTCCTCACGTAACGACAGAACAAAAGAGCACAATGAGATCCAATGACGTCCGTTGAAAACAAAGACACTGAATCGCCACTGTCAGACAACATGCCACTAGTCGTCACGGTCAATCGTAACGCAAACTGACGCCATGTCAACAACGTAGCATACCTTGTTATCCTAATCTCCACGTCCCCTGCTTAGCTCTGCACACAAAGATAAACAGTCAGGCCGGTTATTTCTGCATAAGGAAGTCCCGCCTATTTAAAGGGTTATAACCTCAAATCCAAAAAACGAAAAACCCACACTGGTGTTCTTTACGGAAAAGCGATTGACATATGCATCCCCCGAAATGCATACAGCTGATATCGGAGTTGCATAGTACTGAATCTCATTGCGATGTACTGTGTGAGCAGGTTGCAATGATGTAATGCAGGAGAAGAGGAGGAGGGGGCGGGGTAGAGATGCTGGGAGTTGGTGGGGGCTTGTTGTCTGCTGTTATAAATGTAAATCGTATGCGAGTTGGCTAGAAATGAATGTCACAAAAATGCACGAGTATTCTAAAGGTTTTATGGTAAGGTTGTATAGGATATGTGTACTATAGGCACTGCTATATATTGTCAAAAAATAACAACGCAACACGTAGGATTCAGTCATGGCAAATAAATAAATAATATTTGACCACGAGATGTCAGTCCAGTGCTGTCTCGGAGAGACAGAGCTTTGAGTACAACTACATCATTTCGAGAGTGGCATGGACCCTCTGTCGCATTCACTTAATCTAAAATAGATTTATGTTATTTTGTTTATTTTGGTAAAATATTATCTTTTGAAGCAATAGGCTACCCTTTTGTATTCGTTTTTATATAGGCCTATATTAACATTTTATTACCCCATGACATCTAAAAGTAGATTATTTTATTCTTGGGCACATATTAGTAGATAGATTGTATGTGATTGACAGAGCTACCCGTCTTCAGAGGGTGGTGTAACCTAACTACAATCTAATGTCCGGGGCTAGGTTGCTGTCTCTTTGTATTCCCCTTATGACCTCAGGCTCACGGTATTTAATACTCCTTACCACAGTCCCTCAAGAGTGCCCGTATTGGATGTTTATCCTCCTTTGGTATATAAGTACAATAACTGATTGTTTTTTTCGCAGTGTCCTTCAACTGAGATGATTGATCAATTTTAGTCACAGATGGATGCTTCTGCATGGCCACTCCCACTATGATGTCACGAACAGATCGATTGTGCCGGACCTGGTAAAATAGCAGGAATTCGTTGGATGGATTAGGGCAAAATGGATTGCTTGTTGTTTCATTGTCCTTTCACTGACCAATAAATTTGATTGCACAAATCGTACACATCTGATTCAGAGTCTTCCCAGACAATGTGGGACAGTGTAACGCAATTTGTATTTTGATTCCTCCAACAATAAGTTAACCTTGTTGATCAGTATTAAAAAAAACATACAATTTAAAAGGCTTTAAAGGTTAGTTGATAAAGGACAAAAAAATCGAATTTTTCAACGAGGATCCTATTTATTAAACAGACACTTGCATTTAGAGACACACTAAACATCTGTCACTGAGTAAAACACATATTTTGTAAATAGAGGTAAAGTGTGTGCAGCACTGGTAAAGCTTGTGCGTATGTGGCTCCTCTGTGTGCAACATCTATATTTCTCTTTCTATGATCATGTTAGTGTGCTAACGTTGTTGTGAATTTCCTCATGTGTGTGTCGTTTTTCCCAGTGTCATTGCACGTGTGTGAATCTCTTTATGTGTGCTGTGGATGCATGCTTCTCTGTATGTGTGCATGTGTGTGCATGTACGTGTGCATTTGGCCCTGTATGTGTGTTTGTTATTAGGTGTGTGTGCGTGTGTCTGTGTATATTTCTATGTGTCTGTGTCTCTTTGTTTTTCCTCCATGCCATTTAAGCTGACAGTGCACTGTGTGGGTCTATGTGGGAACTGTGTTGAGTGTTTCATACTCGTGTGTGTTCTGGGTGAAAAAAGCAGGCCTCTGTATTGGGGGCAAAAAAGCCTTGTCTTTGCGGGCTCTTTGACTCTCCATTGTGATGTCACAAGGGGGAAACCTTTGTTGAATTGTTGAAATAATGCCTATATTGTGATGTGTGCAGTGATGATTGTCTGTTTTTTAGCATGGATGTGATGCAGGTTAAGATGCCTTTAATGGTGGGCGATTGATTGCCTATACGCTTAAGGTACCTTACCTTTGGTTGTAAGCGTATTTTGGGATGACAGGCCTTGCTATTAACCATTTGTTTATTCCATGAGGTGAAACCGTTTAAGATTTTGACTTAAAAATGGTTCAAGTATGACAAATGACAAAATTACATTTCGACCACCTCCCCACTGTTTCAATTCTATTGGAGTGGAGTTAAAGATGTTTGTCGATAAAAGGGGAACAGAGGAATATCAACAAAACAGACATTTGATAAACTTTGTATTGATTGGCAACTGTCATGATCAATTGGGTTTTCATATTAGCCCTTATTAGAATTATAATATGAACCAGCTCACTCAAATAATAAATAAAAGTAGTGAATGGCACATACACTACTTTTATTGAATATTAGAGTATATATATATATATATATATATATATATATATATATATATATATATATATATAAACAGAGTCATTTGAGCTTATAACAATTTGTCATCAGATATGATAAAACATCATCTAAACTTCACAGGCCCACAAAAAAAAATTCAAATGGGTCCTACTCATGGCCCTGCGTTCACAATGTACAGCAATACCACTAATTAAGACTGATGAAGTTGTCATGCACTATTATTATTTATAGATGATGATATTACATGATATTACATGTTTCATGCAGTCAGCAAACTATGATGCACTTCAAAGATACATACAGTTCTTTAAATCGGATTAAACTAGCAGGTGCTTCGACTTTGCACCATTGTAGATTCCATCTAGACATAGTCGCCTCGGTCTAGATGGAATCCAAATGTTCCTGTTAACCGACAAACGGATGGGTGACCTATTACAGCCCTCATTGACAATCCCTATTTAAAAATGACAACGTGACGGTCAAACGCGTGATTTGCCGGAAAAAAAAGATCCAGAAATGATAATGTTCTCGAGCCCTAGGTTACTGAACGTGACGGTTGCTAATGAAGTTTCCATTAGAGCTATATGTAAAGCAGAGCAGCAGGCTTTTGTGTTTTTAGAGCATTCTTTCTTTTCGATCATGTCCTCCAACACAACACCAGTAGGCTACCCAGATCCAGCGAGAGACCCGTCCGCTCTTCCATCCGCTTGTGTCTCATTCGACCTCCAGCTTAGATTTGCGTACACAAAGCGCGTAACCAATCGCTGAGTCCTCATGAAGCCCTCTCCGAAGTCTCGACCAATCAACGCGACGATGGTATTTACATACAGGGAGCGTGAACCAATCACAAGTCGCTACAGGGTACGCTTGTGACCGCTCCGGCCTATAGCCGGGCGAGTTTCACAGTTTAGGGGAGTGCATATCATTTACATATTATCGAAGGTGCTTAGATATTGATCCTGTATTTCGAGGTAGTTCAAACTGAGCCATTGGATCTCCGGTTTACCTTCTCATTCGTCTGCGAGGAACGTTGTCCACTAACAAAAATGCCTAAAAGAAGGGTAAGTAGCATTTTGGTGTTAATTCTCAAGTAGCACAGTTTAGTTTATTCACTAGGATTTGACCAAATAGCGGTGCGCGATACTGTGACGACGATGAGCAGGTGAGGTGATGCCAAACTTTCGAAATCGACGTTTACAAACGGCAAGGTGCAAACCTCTACCGATGACAAATTCCTTTAACATTGATTTCCCCCCCGCCCCCCACACACCTCATATATCTTATCCTGCCCCATGTGGAGCCTACTGTAAGATTAATGTATACTTTTCAATGGCCGATTTGGTCGTCGTTTTTTCTTTTTTTATATATCTCCTCTTCCCTCTCCACCTCGCGCACGGGAACCGACAAACACGACCGGGTCTCGCCGAATAAGAGCAGCTTGTGAATTGCGCACCGGTAGCAAGCAACCTATGATTATGATAAATGAACAGTGCTTAAGACGTTCCCATGGCAAGAATGTGTAATCCAACACCAAACGCAAACGCCACCTCTTTTCCTATTCCGTCTGTGATGATGATGACAAATGGTAGGCAGCAAACCCCGCCACACACACACACACACACACACATACCAAACACACACACACACATATGCGCGCGCGCACACGCGCGCACACACACACACACACACACACACACACACACACACACACACACACACACACACACACACACACACACACACACACACACACACACACACACACACGAGCCGATGGAGCGAATCCATATCCAAAAAAAGCAAAGAAAGAAGGGATAATAGACAATGCAGCTGTGAAAGGGGGTCCGCGGCGCTAACTAAACAGCCTTTGCGCGCCGTAGTGTAGTGCTTTGTGTCCATATGTATGCTCGGCAACTGGCCTCTCTAGCATCTGAAATTGCTATTGTTTGCAGCCGTGCCTAGAGTCGTGCTTTTGAGGACAGAGAGGGGAGGAGTGGGATTTGGGGCGGAGGTCGTTGCCATGCAAATGATGCGCACGGGAAACGTGCAGGCTAAACTGACTTTTTTTTCAATATTTCTTCTTGTGTGTGGACAATCTTGTTGAGCTCCTAGACATCTTAATGGGTAGCCATCCTACCCATTAAGTATTCTTAAGCAAATCACCTGCTTGCTCCAAGAAGATTTGTGTTAATAACATACTGAGGGACTGACACACACGCACACAAATGTGCGCACACACACACACACACACACACACACACACACACACACACACACACACACACACACACACACACACACACACACACACACACACACACACACACACACACACTCTTAATACTAATCTAAAATAATATAATATTGTGTTGAAGTTATGTTGTACCACTGCTATAGCATATTTAAAAACATATTTACTTACTTCACAAATATACAACATTTTACAAATAGCTTCACTTTTCTTTTTAGTAAAGAAAGGAAAATACAACATATAATGGATGATTTTGTAATAACACAAGACCAGTTTGTAACATGATATTTGTTGGCCAACATTTGCAAAGGCCCAAGGCTTAATTAATGACACACATACTGCAAACAAAAAAGTCAGACAACATTCAGATACACGCAAAGGTATACACACACACACAAGCGTTCACACAGACACACACACAAACACACACACACACACACACACACACACACACACACACACACACACACACACACACACACACACACACACACACACACACACACACACACACACTATTGCCCCTTGCAACATTTTTTAATCCGTCCCATACGTGGCAGTTATATATAGATAAATATATATATTTATATAAATATGTTGATATGATGTTGATGTGTCTCTTCAGTCGGATACTCCTGAGGAGAAGGAGTCCTCCAAAGTCACAAAGCAAGAGGTAAGTGGTTCACACTTTGGAGCGCCAGGGTGTGCGGCTGCTGTGTGTGTTTTTGAAGTGTTTTGATGTGTTTTCTTTTGCAAAAAAGTGTGTTTGTGTGTGAATACGGCGTGTCTCCAATGTGTGTGTGTGTGTGTGTGACAATAAGCACACCCACTGCTAAGTCGAATCGAGTGAGAAGGACACTCCATCTCCAGCTATGAAGCAGAAACACAAGCGCATATATGATCCTGAAAATGGACCCTAAAGGTACATCTGATATCTCTCTCTGCCTGTCTCTCTCTTCTGTCTCTCTCCCTCCTCCTTGCTCATCCCTTGTTGCGGTAGCCGACCAGAAGGTCAGAGAGACTGTCAGTGGTGAGTTGGATTCTCCCGCTCTGTCTTCACCCCTCTCTCTTTCTCTTTCCTCTCATCCGCGTATCTCTCTCCTCCCTGGGACACCCCTTGGACTCAGTCTTTCGGGGGACATTTGAATCCCTTGCTCTCGGGTCAATGTGACGACCCCGGAATTAAAAAAAAAAACGAGTGAATCGGGTCGTTCACGTTCAAAACTTTCCCAGAGGGGTGTGTCCAAGGGCCGTATGCATGTCTTTTCTAGGTTGTCTCTGTCCCTTATATTTGTGTTGGTCTGTCATAGCAGAGCTGCACACTTATTAATGTGTACACTCCCACATCGCCCAATGCCAACATCCTTCACAATTGTGTGTTATCCATGTTTCAGTGCAACGTTTTGGTTTAGAAGTTGAATTGAACATGAATACATGAACGGAGGAGGTTTATGGACATTTTCCTGATAATTCACAAATCAATATTTATTTTAATCATTATCTTGTGTAAACGGTTGTACGACCGTCACAGGAAATCGTTTTTGGTGTGTTATTAATTAGTTGTTGCGCAGCTCTGCTTGATGGGTAATGTCATGTCTTGTACCTCTGCTTCAGTTTTTTTGTCTTTTATCTGTTTGGGTCTTTTGTCTGTTTGGTCTTTTGTCTGTTTATCACTGTCGATCGGTGCATGCTGGAAGAATGTTTGAATGTATACCTGTGTCGAATCTATGCACATGCTGTGAAGATTTTGTTTAGTCCTTTCTTGTCTCACTACTCATGTTGTATTACTGTAAGTAGCACTCGGAAGTGCAAGAAGAAACAATAGTAGTAATGTTACAACTAACAATGGCGGTATATAGAAACAACAAAGAAAATAAAAGGCAGTCAATAAGAAATCATTTGATGCCAATTTTAAGCAAAATAGACAATGCAATTGTAGTCATTGCAGAAATCTCTTAACCACACAATAGTATGACACACACAAACGCACACACACACACACACACACACACACACACACACACACACACACACACACACACACACACACACACACACACATAAATACATACATACATACATACATAAACACACAGAGATAAGGAATTATCACATAATTGATCAATGGCCCATAGCGACAGAACATTGACCTCAGGCCAATAGGGTCAACAGCTTTTTTTGAGAAGCTGTATTTTAAAATCATTATTGAGAGATAATGAGAGCAGATCCACTTAAATGACAAGGCTGGCATAATTATATTCATATTACTTATAACAACATCGATATAACAGGCAATAGCGACAATGTTCACAGTCTCTACCTGCTTCATAGTATTGAACAGTAGGGTTGGACACTAGGTCGTACTTTTGTTGTGTGGAAACACATGAAGTCACATAGTTTTTAATTTGTCAGCGGTCAGCGGAATCAATCTGGTAATTGATTCTGCTGACCAATCAACCACATTATATAGGGAGAAAGACACACATACCTCACAGATATTTAACATGTAGATTAGGGTAAAATACAGGCCAAGTGTTCCCCTGAAGGAGTATTCACTTTGGTAATCATGAACAAAACAAAACAAAAACTACAAAAACTTAACTACATGTGAAAAAACATTTTCATTAACTGATAACAAAAATTTTTTTTCAAAGACTAAAAAAGGTATTGTGTGTTTACAAAATCAACAAAATTGTTTCAAAATTATAAATAAAATGTCTTTAGTTTTTCGCCTTTGTCTATGTATTTCATTCATAATGGTCTTCCTTTAGGCATACTATTATGAATGTATTATTACTATTAATTATTAATAGTATTTTGGATGGATTTTAAATCTACCAATATTTTAGCTGTGTCAGTTTAAGCCAAACCTTTTATTGAGTTGCTCCAAAAATGTGTTTGTGACGTTTACAATCTCGCCCCTAACGAATACCCCATATTACAAAAAATCAATCAAATCAAGAATTTTAAAAAACTAAGCTAAACTAGCTCTGAAACGGCTCTGAATTTTTTTTTAACAGAAGTTGAAAGCAAAGTAGAAAATCAATGAAACATGACAGACAATATTTACCTTAGCATTGACTAGTAGGAAAAAGTTGCGTAATATTATGACGTTAACCAGGCATGCTTCACCTGCAGAAACCTGTTGCACCCAGGCCTGAAGTGAAGCCAAAGAAGGCAGAAAAGGCCATCGTCAAGGTAACTCATATAAACTCTACAAGGTTTTGTGAATCAACATTGAATTTCAAGTTTTGCCTTAAAACTATGAATGTACATTGTAATGGTAGACCCATGTGAAACACAGACATACATGCACACACACACACACACACACACACACACACACACACACACACACACACACACACACACACACACACACACACACACACACACACACACACACACACACACACACACACACACATAAATAGCAGACATCAATTTCAAAGCAACTAACAACACTAAGTAACACTGTTTTTGGACAGGTGAGAAGGCTTTGCACTTTATCTGTTATCACAACAAGTTTCAACCCAGAAATAATTGTTTACACCTGTAATCTACATCACCCCCCCCCCCCTCCCACCCCCACACACACCCTATCTCTGTACAGAAGCCTAACCCTAACCCTGTTGAAGAGAAACCAGTAGGGAAGGCAAAGAAAGCAGTAGCCAAGGGCAAAACCGATGCTGGAGTTGCCCAGAACGGACAGGTCAAGAATGAGGTAGGAGATGGATTTCTTGGATTGAATAGACCTGTGAGTTTAGAGATGAGATGCAAGCTGTGCGTTTTATATGTATATCCTTTTTAATTGAATAAATAGTTTAAATGTTGCAAACGTCTTACACGGCTGGACTCCGCCCATACCCGTTTCTCAGTGACTTCATTCTAACCTTCAGATTAAAATCAGTGTTCCTGTCATCCATTCAATGATCTCTCTCACTCTTCTCTGCTTTCTTTCTCATGTCTTTTCCCACACAATGCATGTGCATGTGCACACACACTCACGCAAACACACACACACACACACACACACACACACACACACACACACACACACACACACACACACACACACACACACACACACACACACACACACACACACACACACACACACACACACACACACAGATCTATGTGTGTCGTCCCAGTGTAAGTGTGACTTTCACCAGAACCAGGGCTTCCTCCATGATGTCAGTGAGGGGTCAGAGCGAGACTGTTCGAGTCCAGGGTATGGTGCGGCGTGTGTGCGCGTGTGTGCTAATCCACTTAATGCGTGTGCGCTTCCACACTAACTCATTAGGGTCTACTGCTGACTTTAACCAAGTACTAATTGAGAAAAGGTTTGTGTGGTGTGCATCTACGGCACTGTTTGCCGTAGAGAGACAAATAATAATGGGTGTTGATTAAGTGAAACATATTTGACATTTAATGTTGTTGACATATAATAGATACCAGTTCCTACCAGATGGGAGGAACAGCTTTTGGACCTATACCTAAAATTCATTAACAACAATGGTTCTTCATGATAATTGTATCCATCTTGCCCTCTCTGTGAGCACTTTGTAACATACAGAGAGCTTTTTAGATCATTGGAAATGGATGTTGAGCAACCATTATTTGAGAAATCATCATTTGTTCCATCTATTGTGTGCTCAGCCTCAATCCACAAGATTTGGGGAAATAAAGGATTTCCAGCTTTGTTTAAACATTTCCTAACCCAAGACCAGGAAGTCTTGTTGGTACTACGGTGTTTACAAGCACACATGACCTCTGCATGCCACAGCATGTCAGGGTCGCCCTGAAGACTTTTGATTTGTTTTGCAAGAAAGGTTTTTTAAACAGTCTAATTGTTTCCACACAGTTTTAGCAACGATCCACCTTGGTGATGTCTTCAGTGACACGTCGAAAGGCCGACTTGAGAGTTCATGACTTTCCTGACTCCGTTTCTCAATTGGAAGACACTTGTTATATTTTGTCGTATTATCTTGCCAAGAAAGTACGCGACTACTTTGCAAAATATGGAGTACCCATCCTTTAAATCAAGTGTTCAACTCCAAATTAGAAAAACATTGTTCAGATTGTTTTCAGGTTTGGCTATGGCTGCGTGTGACGTGACGCCAGTGTGGGCTTATGAGCCGTGTTCCTGTGGCAGATTATCCTCGTGTGGGATCTAAATCATGTTCTGTGTTCCAGGAAACCGAAGAAGCCGAGAGCGTTACTGAAGAGAAGGTGTAAATGAAAGGGAGGGATTGTCCTACCTAGATGATCACTTTGGTTTCTACTCGATGGCAGCAAAACATCTCTTCTTCTTTTTTTTACCGAGGATTTTGTAAGATGATTTTTTTCTAGACTCGTTTTAGTAAAAAATGGAAAACCAGCAATTCCCATTCCCTGTCTACACCTGGTACACACTCCTTCGTTCAGGTTTTTCCGTTTTTTTTTCTTTGCCCCCGGAATCCCAGATTTCTGTCGAGCAGCATTTTTCCGGGAATCTCCACGGAAGAATGCCATTCTTTTGATTGAATCGCTTGCATGAGACTTTGGGTATACCCAAAGGGAAATTCCTCTGTATGTCTACCTACCTTGAATAAAACCATTCTCTCCTTTTGTACCAAGAGGAGAGGTATACAACCGTGCATGCTCCAGCATCCCAATCTTTCTATAGACGGCAACTGACATTGTTGGCTATGCTAGCTAGCGAGGTGGAACACTTACTCTTTTGCAAAATAATTATAATTGGGAATATAATATTTAAAGAATCGTTGCAGCATTTGCATTGGTCAGTCATAATTATAGTCTAATATTTATACACATACTTCTGTTTTACAGAGGAATTTTCTTAAGGGACTTTTTGAACGACACCGTAGTGTCTTCTAAATTAATGTGTTTGTTTTTTTAGTTAACTCAAAATGTGTTTCACACTGGTATAAAAAAAACGGTTTTGAGATGAAACAATGAGATGAGATGAAACAAAATAAACCTTTACACCTGCACCATTTGAAACTTTTGGAATAACTACAAGTGTAATTCTAACAATAATAGTAATAATGTATGCTTTTTGGGCAATTATTTTGAAAATGTGGATTCCTGTCCTCATCATGTGTGTTCCTAATTTGTTCTTTATTTTTATTTTGAGAAAAGATCCATTTGTCATAGAGAAGAGTGATAAAGCAATAATGAGTGGTGCTTCTGTTTAGGAAGTCAGATTTGCCAATGGACCTTATGGTCTCTTAAGTTTTCATCCTGTTGAAAAGAATATTTTGAAATAAAATATAAAGTTGATGTCAATGTGCATTTCTTATTCTGTATATGGATGCATTATGCTTGTGGATGTTTATTTATCGATTGATCTATTGAAAAAAATTCTAAAATCTAAATCTAGGAGAAAATGGCTGGTTTTCTTATTCATATTTCGTAAAGTGAGATTATCGATTTGCTTTCGATGCCATAACGGAAGGCTGTGTGACAGTGTGAGCAGAATGTATGTACAGTAAGAGCATGTCGTGGTGTTGGAGGTTCATTGAAAAGTTTTCATGTTTTTTGTGACTTTTCAAGCTCACACAAAGCAATGCTCTTTTTCAGTGTGTGCGTGTGTGTGTGTGTGTGTGTGTGTGTGTGTGTGTGTGTGTGTGTGTGTGTGTGTGTATGGAGGCCTTTGGGAGAGAGGTGCAGTGTTAAATAGAATTGCTGTGTCAGGAAATGAAAGGTCAGCAACTGCCAGTAAGGGGGGTCTACGCTGTCACTCAAATGTATTGGCCAATGAGGGAGGGGCAATTAATTTTTTTAGGAGGTTTTGAGTTGTTAAGGGGGTACCAGTCAATTTATCTTTGCATGTTGATTAAGGTTTTGAAAGACTACAAGGAAGGAATAGAGTGGAAATACATGGCGCTTTTAAATGTTTTTGTCTAATGAAAATATGAACAGCGCTGAGCAAGTGAATTTTATGTTAATTATATTAATAACCAAAGTCAATGTAAATATATAATGGGGCCAATGGTACCTGGAAAGACACATTTTAAAATTAAAACATTGTCAATAGTGTAAAAACCTTAGATACTATTTAATTTGAAAACACTTTTGAGGAAGAAAAGGACTCTTAGATTGTTGTTTAATTGTCAAAAAGGTCTGTTTGGCCACAATCCCCTACTTGATCGAATGTCAAGTATGAAATTGTGCATACACGTTAATCACACCATTAACTTATGAACGATAACTCAAACATTATTCAGGCTTCTATACAATTACTACTATTACTGTATTTAAGTCTAGTCAATAATGTTGTTCCCGCCTGGCTAGCAGCAGGGACTCGTGAGGGCTCATTATTCATAGGGCCCTTGGAGGGGCCGCCCATAAGGTATAACTACATTAAGGTTACTAATGCTATCGCCGCATGAGCTACTCGTACTGCCCACATTCAGCCACTAGCCTTTGCTGTACACACCAACGTGTACGTCCGGCGCGTACATTGCTCTATGTTGCTAAAAGAGATTCCTTTCTGGTGTTTTAGCGACGCAGCAGCCTCCTCCCATCAACCAACCAACCTTTTACACGCATAAACGTGATCCCCATCAATGTATATTGAAACGTGGCTGACAGGCAGACCGTGATCGGATGGTCTCCATTACCACCACCTCTCTCTGGTCGCCCGTTTCACCTTTCACCTTTGGGCCCTGTGTTGGGAAAGTAGACAAGGTTGCCTCCTTGTGGTAATGAACGACAGCAACAGTGTGGCGACAGGAGGGTTCGTTGGAGCGGTGGAAACATCAAATAGTGCTGGTGTTTGGATGTTCAGCCTAGCTCTATGGCCATGTAATTCAATAAATGCATTGATATGTATTTATTATGCTTACATATGAATAGGGAATACAATCAGTAATTCATAGCAGTGTAGTTCCACGGGTATAGCCATTTGAACAACTTATTACACATTGCATTCATTCAAACTCATGTTGAAAGGCGTCCTTCTGGATTCATTTATCTTTCAAAGACAGTATATAATATATTAGGAATGCCAGGATAACAAACAAGCAAACCCTATAGGATCCACCATAATAGTTGGCTTATTGAGCAATATCTGTGAATACACATCTGTCCAATCCTGTTGGGACATGGGGTTTGTACAAATGTTTGGTTGTTTTTGTTATTTTTAATGATCAATCAAATGCATCCTTTCATGAACACAAAAGCCAAGGGATTATTTGGAAGAGCAGGTCTGACTGCAGCTGGTTGACCTACATCCTAAGGTAAACTGATGAAGATGCATGATGCACTACTGCACTACTGATGCAATACTGTTTTGTCTTGGGTTGTATACAGGTATCAATGCCCACTTATGGTGTGAATAGTTTACACAAAATTCGATTTTATCTTCTTTACAGTGTAGGCCTATTCCCTGCTGTGTTATTCTTGCAGTGTTCAACTCCAAAATTAATCCTGAATTGACAGCATACTGCGTTTAGAGACAAAATGTTTAATCAAGGACAGGCGATTTAAGCTACATCACTGCCTGCTTTCATTCATGAGGGTCAAACATTATTACATGGGACCATGTTGACATATTTAGATTTTTATATTCACACACATAATGTTGTAATCTGAGTTTAAGGATGAAACATGGTCTTAGTTTAAGATACTCTAGTCTGGGAGTGGTGACTTTGGTTGGTAGGCCTAAAGTTGTTTATCGTTATTCTAATGTACACAGTTTAGCATCAATAATTAAAATTATAACTGCGACCAAAGTGTTTGGTTCAGCCAGGGCCTGGGAAGTTTCTGCGATTTTGATTCACCTTTTGACCTTTGGCGCCTGCCTTTGTTCCAAGTCAGGTAAAATCTACCTAAAAATAAAATCTAACACCATCTCAAAGGTTCCCTCAACAAAGCAGTTAGTTTGCAAATGAGGAAGGCCCACAGTGTGGAGATAATGAGAGGAGATAATTACATTTGCTCACAACGTTTTTGTTACAATGAAGAGATTGAAAGGGACGAAAGTAAAACAGAGTATACAAAATCTTGGAATTAAATATGACAAGACATTTTAAGGTAACGGGTAAACAAATAGGCAGTTCATCTTTATTATGTCTGAACCATTTGCAGCCGGAATGTACAAGTTCCAAAAGCTTACATATAATTCAGGATCTATTTAATTCTTATGCTTTTAAATTGGGTCACTGAAATAGTATCTTGATGTCTCAAAATACCACTCAATCTGAATCCCTGTAACTCACGCGGTTTTTATTCATTAAACTGCATTCCCCATCTCCAACCCTTCCCCCATTTTACTGCTAGGCAGTATTTGGAGGAGAAATGGACGACCCACCAAACGAGTGGGTGTGTTGGACATCTTGCTACATGCCGACGACAGAATAATAACCGAGGGAAAGGAAAATAAAGAACGCATGCACACAAATACAGGATTTGCGATCAAACGCTTTGCTTGCAATGCTTCTTAAGCAGAGCAGCCACGTTCCGAGAGGTTACATCGAGTGTGTTAAATGTAAATAAGTTGCCCGATTGCACCCGTTTGTTATTGTTTATCGTATAAATACAAGCAAAGCAAACAATCGTCATCGTTATAATGGACACTTCGCTACAATCAAGAAATATGCCACATTTTCTCTACCCTTGAAGGTTGCCATTTCTACCTCCCCTCTTGTGTTTGTGTGTGTGTGTGCGTAAAGCACACCACTTCGTATTCCTGCGCAGATGGCTTGCGCTGTTTCGTTGAGGGGGAGGGGAGTGGGGTAAAATAGAAACGACATTACTTGATAGCAGGCTTGAGCGTGTCGATAATTTACCCCAAGAAAGACCACATTCTCCCATAGCTCGACGATTCGGCCCGTATGGATGGGCTACATTATGTCTCCGTAGAGCAATAGAGTCCGTACTATTTGTCATCGGGGCGGAAGAATACACGCGTAGCCGGAACTGCTTCTGAGCGCTTGGCCGTGAGTGGAGCTGAATGGAGGAAGCCTCTTCCTGGTGGATAAACAGTGACAGCTACAGGGCAGCCACCTAGACCCACTACATTGGCTGGCGCAGCTCTGCCAGCTCCCCCGAAACAACAGCAAAATGGATTCAGATAGTAAATACATCGCGCAATTGACTTCTGGTGAGTAGGGAGAAGGTGAAATGGGCCATCGGGATGGTTTAATGTCCCCTCATATGCTCGGTCTCCTCCTCTAACGCAGCTTCTGTCCTCTCCCCCCCAAACCAGAACTGTACTTCCTAATAGCCCGATTTCTAGAAGCTGGACCGTGTCAAAACGCAGCCGAGGTTTGTGTTTATGTGTTTTGGTATAATTTAGAACGTATCCGAAATTGTACTGGTCACCTCATTTGGTATTATTTCCCTTTTTTCAGACCCTGATAAGGGAGGTGGAGGAGAAGGAGGTAAGCAGTCAGCACTACGAGGGAGATGAGTCTCTCCGCACCGTCCTTTATAACGTGATTTGTATTCAGATATACCATTTAATGTTTTTAAACACTACTTGACACAGTCATGCACTGAACCACACGGTCGTGCCTATTTTCCCACCCCAGCTGCTCCCCAAAAGGCTGGACTGGACAGGACAGGAACACCCTGGGACATACGAAAATTTGGTAAGCGAGTCTCTATAACAGAGAAAAAGTTTGTAGAGAGCAAAATAAAAATTGAATTTCCCGCATTTTTAAATCAGGTGAAACACACTCAAAAGCAACCTTGTAGTGGTGGCAGGGCTGGCGCCCAGATCGGGTGCCATTGACCACCGACGACACGGCACCCTGACTCTCGTGGTCCCCCCTTCTCTGGGAGTTTGGGGACATGCATGGTCCAAAAGACTTTAATAGTTGTTGGAAAATGTGTGTGTGTGAAATGTTGGTAGGCCTACGTCATGAGTGTTGTGGTGTAGGAGCGCGACGATCCGGAGGAGGGACACCATGCGCCACAGCTCGGGCGAGGAGGCGCTCTTGTCCTGCAATAGCTGGGATGTGTGAACGAGGGTAGAAAACACACGAGGGGGGAATTAAACACGAGTTTAGTTGGGTTTTTTAAACTGTACGTCAATAAAAGGATGGTGCAGGAGGATGCAAGTGGGTTTAGGATCGCGGTTGTAGCTCTTGGAGCTTGCGTGTGAATGGAGGCAAGAGTGAGAGTGTGTGTGTGTGTTCACGTTACGGCAAGAGAAGTGAAATCGCTTTATGTGGACATGCGAGGTTAGATAGGAGTTATACCTTGTACTTGTTTTATTAATTTGCGGGATAATTGTCCTATCAGCAAATAGTGTTCGTGCCAGGATTGTTTTTTCGCATGTGGGCGTGTAAGGAATTAATCGTGGTAGGGTTAAATATGTACGCAATGGTTATCGACTCGAATAGTGTGCATGGTGTTTTCTTGTGTTTTTGAAAGTTTATATTTTGGCTATTTAACGAAATGAAAGTGACCTATGCCCTATTTAATAAATTAAAAAATCCTATGTTTTTCGGGTCTCCTTTGACATCGCCGTACACAGATCCCTTATCCCGTCCTATCATGAACTGGGGAGTGATGTTGTGGATGTTAATCTATAGGTTAAGAGATGATTCAGAATGTGTGGCTGTGTGTTTTAATCTTCCTGCTCCCCCCCCCCCCCCACACACTCTCTCGGCCCCCCTCCGGAGCGAGGCTCGTGATGACGCGCCGTGCTGTGGCTGTCCGTGGTGGATACTGCCTCTCTCTCTCGGTCGCTTGTCTATTAAAATGCGACGTGATCTTAATTATGAGACAAAAGGAGTGGTTGTGTTTGGAAGCGTTTGACGGCGTGCTGTTGTGGCGTTTGTCAGCGGTGGATGGTGTCGTGTTAAATGAAGGGGAGGCGATGTTTTTTTGGGTGGACTGTTATTGGAGCAACGAACGGTGTCATCACACCCAACGTAAAATAGATAGAGCAATTAACACGGTTAACAATATTGGATTATTATGATAATTAATGTTAATTAATTCGATGTTATATATTTTTTTATCTTGTTTATTTTTTAAGATACCCAAGGAACTCGGTGTAATTTAGTTGGCTATTGCTGCAATATTTTTAGAGCAACATATATTTAAACGAGACAATAAGACTATAGGTTCATGGTCGTTTTAATGATTTAATCATGGGTGCATTTTCACATGAAAACGTTAATTGGGTAGCCTAGACATAACCACCAATCTATTTTCGTTAATGGCATGACATTCAATTACACCCCACGTAGTTCCTTATTAGCTCGTTATTATGTTAGTATTATTTCTATGAGCAATGCATGAGGACAACATGGCTAAATCAAATACAATTGAAATAGCTATGAGGAGGTGGAGGAGCAGGGAGTTGCAGGAGTGGGTCAGTGTCTGGGGATTGAAATGTTTCAGCAATGTTGGCTTTTTGATCGTTTCCACATTTCCTTGGTGCATGTGTTTCGGACTGCTGGAGCCTCGTGCGCCGGAGCAAGTGGGTGTGTGCCTTTTAAGCAGTGCACGCTCGTATGCAAGCATGGCTTTAACAAATGCATTTTCCTCAGCCAGGCGAGCCCGCTAGGAGGCAATTAAGGGGTCACTAATTGTGCGTGTGTAGTCGTGTAGTGTGTGAATCTAGCAGTGGGGATTTCTAGGTGTGTCAATTTTATATGAGCAAATGAGGGGGAAGGGGTATGTTAAACATTACAGTACCCATGTTGCAAATGAGACAATAGAATCGTGACATTATTACAAACAATCATTCCTCGACATCTGTTTTATGTGGATTGACTTTCATGATTTAGATATTTGGCCGTTCTTATTTTTCCAATAGTGGATTGTATTGTAATGCGTTTATCTCTATCCTTCAAGCACTTCATGTATGCATATCCTTTTTCTAAAATAGAAAATCACACGAAAGCATAAACAATGACAGTTTAAATAGATATGCTTATAAGGCCAACAATAATACAATGTGTGCATGATTCAAAACGTTGGACCTAAAGGTCCTCGTTTTTTAAAGGAGCACAGGGAAGAAGGAATAGATATTTGAGAGGGTAGTTTTATGATTCTGTAATAACAAACCACTAATGTACACAATTTCTGAAATGCAGCAGTGTGTCTGGCTCCTGCTGAGATGTTAAGATGTTGCTTAACAAACACTATTATCAGAAGTATACATGCTCTATATAAACAATAATTATCATCCCCTTCAGCTTGGCTATAAAAACAAACTCTTAAGAGAAAAATTGACTATCATTGCAACCAATTCACCTCTATACATTTCACACATTTTACCGTAAAAAAAAGATAGAAATTGTTAGAGAAAATTCTTATTCTTTTTAATGGGATAATTTTTTCAGAAAAGCTCAGAGCGACATGGGTATGCATTGCACGGCGTGGATCTCTGAGAGAGCGTTTTTTTTAATCAATAACTTTTAATGGGGAGTGGGACCGTGGCCGGCGTCAGAGCGCAACATCTCTGGAGCGGGCTGGGATGAGGCGGTGCGTTCCAAGGGCACACGCACCGCATCCTAAGCACTCCTGCAGAGCCTGCTGCTCTGAGTGTAACCACTGTGTGTGTGTGTGTGTGTGTGGGTGTGTGTGTGGGTGTGTTTCTGTTTGTGTTGATGCATGTGTGTGTGTGTGTGTACACAGGTGAAGATACACAGGCATGTGGGCCCGGACCACCTGCTCCAGGTGTGCTCCAGGGTGTGTCCCCTGCTGGAGGGCGAGGTGCCCGCCAGCGTGCCCGGCCTCCACAGCCTGCTGGGGGCCGGGAGGCAGAACCTCCTCCGCACCAGCAAGAGTGAGCGCCGCCATGCTGTTATATTTATCTACAGTACATTCAGAAGGATTCACGCATGCATGAGCAAATACACACACACACACACACACACACACACACACACACACACACACACACACACACACACACACACACACACACACACACACACACACACACACACACACACACACACACACACACACACACAGAGAGATACCTACAGTCACAGCTATAAACTCACAGGAAGACAAATGTACCCAGTGGCACAAAACACGCACGCAAACACAAAGGTTCAGAAAATTGCATGCGCACGCACACACACACACATACATTTGGACACATCCCTGTCTATATGGTTAATAATGAAACACACAACCACACACTCATCCACAAGTGCACATGAACGTAAGCTGACTCGTTCCAAATATATTCCTCCATACACACTTGAACACGGGCAGAAAATGAACAGTGAAATTCCCCCTCTGGCGTTTGGCTTGCTACAGTACACACACACACACACACATACACATACACATACACATACACATACACACACACACACACACACACACACACACAGCGCAGATAATGCGAGTGCTTACCCTTGCATTCACTGCACAGACCATTCATCCAAGTGATGCCAAGTTCCACACGGCATCCATTTGTGGGTTTATGTTAAATTGTGTGCGTGTGTGTGGGGGGGTTTGTGCTTCCCCTGCAGGCTGCAAGCATGTGGTGTGGAAGGGATCGGCGCTGGCGGCGCTACACTGTGGACGCCCCCCAGAGCCGCCCGTCATCTACGGGAGCCCTCCTAACATTGGTAATAACACACGCCCTCGTGTTATAATCACGGATATCAAAGCCCTTACTTCCGGGCGCTTATTAGAGTGTCTTATGTTAGAATTTGCCGTGTCCATTATTACTGAGTGAAGCAGTGTGCACTGAAAATATATTTTTCAGTCCACGTTGCCTGCCTGTGTATGAGACGGTGTCGAGGGTGTCGTTTAGGACCAATAATTGATTCTCGCGGGACCGAATTGATCTCGCGTATCAATCACAGATGTGTGATCGTCGCCCTTCTCAGTGGCAGAGAAAATGCAGGAGGGAGGGAGCGTTTTTGGGGTCGTCAGGTCGTGCTCTCTTTGGCTGGCCCTCTGTACGAATCAAGTCGTATCTACAGCTGCTGTGAGGGTCAATGAGGGATGAAAAATAGCTGTGTACACTAGAGACGAGGTGTAGCAAAGGTAGGGCATGCGAACGCATGTCTTTGGAGGAAGCGCCAATGGTTCATGTCAGCCTCCATCTCTAAGGCACTGGGTGCGATGCCCTATCTCTGCAACGTGTCTGTAGTCACCCTTATGTAAGAGGCCTTGCCGTTGGCTGCTTCCTAATGGCATGTACATACGTTCCCTGTAAGTAACCGTTAGGCATAGTAAACAGGAATGTCGGTGTTACCGCAGGGACACAGCGTGAACAGGGGGTAATGTTGTAGTATCCCGCTGGTTCGTGCTGTGGCAAGCCAGGCTGTTAATCCGGGATTTGGATACTTTTTCTATTTGTTTGATAGATTAGCCACAGCAGGTTTGAAGTTTGCACAAGTCATCATGAAGTCAGCCACATCTAGCACGTGAAGCCCGTAGATCGCCTGGCAAAAGAACGACCGGCGTTCTACCCTGGCTGGGTGATTCCTCTTTGTGTTCATGCCTGTTATGTTTATGCCTCCGCCTCTCTGCTTATGTAGGACAACAGTACTATAGACAGTGCTAGGGGCATTGCTGCGTCTCAGTACTTAAGAATGGGATAGAAAAGTACTCGCGTGTATTTTTCTCACCGGTATGCATACGTTTTTATCTTTTTTATTTTTTTCCGACGACCAGTGGAGACGGGTCATGGGCGTCGGCTGAACGGCTCGTACCGCTTGCGGCAGCTGCTGCCCACGGCGGTCTACCAGCACATGAAGATGCACAAGAGGATCCTGGGACACCTCTCCTCCGTCTACTGCGTCACGTTCGACCGCACCGGCCGCCGCATCTTCACGGTAAAGGCTGGGGAGGACTTGTCTGATTTCCCGAAACTGTGTGTGTGTGTGTGTGTGTGTGTGTGTGTGTGTGTGTGTGTGTGTGTGTGTGTGTGTGTGTGGGCGGCGCGTGTGGGGCAGGGGGGTTTGCGTGCAGAGGTGAAGGTCGTAGCGTAGGTGGAGGAGGCGATTGGGTGAGAGTGGAGGAGAACTGGGAGCTCTGGGTCGGCCCGATCACAGAGGCGTATTGGTCTTCCCTCATTCTGCTAGGTGGACTGGGGATATCGGTGATTATGTGTGTGTGATGCTTGATGTGTGTGTGTGTGTATGCTGATTGCGGGAAGTGTACTGCTTCTGATGCTATGGGTATTGTGTTCAGAAAATGTGTTGCTACGTGTTTGTGTTACAGAGAACACGTGCTTCAGTTTAATTCACTAGCTTGTGTTGTTTAGTGCGTTTGTCAGGGCTGTTGAGTTTTCATTCAGCGTGAATTAAACTCAATGTTCGTGCATGATTTTTATCCTCCAAAGGTTTATAAACTCCTTATGGGTAATTGAATGAGTCCCTTAATACAGTATGCCTTATGCATTTTGGACTCTTTTAATTAATGCATTTGTGTGTATCGCTTATTGTGGACAAATGTCTTGATTTGTAAAGATTCATATTTTGAATCTGAAAACCAGCTGTCCAGACACCAGAGATACCAACAGCCTCACAAGCTAGGAGGTAGTTCAACCAGCGCCTTAGAGCTGTCTGTGTGTTTTGATTTTATCAGGGCTTATTCATCCAGATAGAAGTGTTGCCCTCAGACTGCCTCAGCCTGTGTCGGGCCTTCATGTTGTGTTGGCAGCTGTTGATGTTTACCAAATGTTTAATGCCGATGCTATTACTATTCAAGGTTTTGTATACAACGTGATAATCCCAGTCACTCGAGACAGCCCCTACATCAGGACTTTTTGTCTGATGCTACTCAATGCTGTGCTGGGAATGTTGGAGGTCACAGCGCAAGCTCTAGCATCTCATTACTTTCCGATAAACATTTTTTAACGAGGCACATTTGATTGGGTAACAAACATCATTTTGTTCGTGATTATTGGTCACAGATAATCAACACAACACGTTATGGTACAGTAATGCAAGAATGAACTACATAGATAGACCCCACAGGATAATCTATGATTTAAATTACGTGTACAGTAGTAGTAGTAGTAGAAGTACTGTTATGGATGGGATGGCTGTGATTTACAGAAGCATATGCACTAGTCGATGAATGAAGTTAGGAGATTTAATTTAAACATTTCAATGCTCATACCATGTGGTTGTGCCATCTAATAGCCACATTAACCTCTGCTGGTTTCCCTTCTATGGTTCTATGTAGTAGTCGCGTCTATCTAGTAGCTAAGGTCTAAAAAAAAAAAAAGTTTGGTTCCTGTTGGTTGTCAGTTGAGGTCATGGGTAGGTAGGGAATTTATTTTATTTTTTTATTTTATTTTTTCCAGCGGCAGCGAATGATAGGTAGGTTGTTTTCATTTAAAAACGAGAAAATTCGCTCATCCTTGTACAGAATGAAGAGGTGCTGTACCAAAACGTAATTATAGTTTGCATCAAAAAAATAAATAATAATATATATAAATATATAATAATTTGGGTCGCACATAAATTGACAGGTTCGGTCGGAAACCGGAATCAAACAATTTTTTTTTTTAGGCCTAAGTCAATGTAGTAACAAAGTCTATGTAGCCAGTCAGTTTAGTATTGAGTCATTTCCGACGTTATTTCAGAACTACTTGCAGTGAATTCAGAGGAATAGCCACCTCTAGCAGGGGAAATTCCTCCTACGGGTGACAAAATGAGATCTAAAGAGTCAAGACAGTTTCAGAAAAAAGTTTTTAGAAGAAAAAGACATATTAGGCTCAATAGGAACAGGTTGGAGTGGCGTTGTCAGCAGCTCTCAAAACCCTTTCATACTCGCTTGAACAAGTGTTCAGCCAATAGAAAACAACCACTCCGGAAAAGCATTTTTACCCGGAAGTAGCTTATTTCGCAGAAGATTTCCCCCATTTAAGAACTTTACACATTTGAGTCAAAATAGTCATAGAAACGTTCACAAAAATGACATGAGACCAAAACAGAAGCGTTTTCAACTGAAAAGGGGATTTGGCTGTTTCCTTCCATTTGAAGATACTGGGTATGGGGTTAGGGCATCTGCCTCAAAGATGACTCAGACTTATGTGGTTGCACGATCGAACCCTGAACCTTTGGCGGCTGCACTACCCTGACCGCCGTTTGAGTACGTTGTGCTGTTAGATGTACGCACACAGCTCCTTCTTTATTAATGAGGAGCGGTTGTTCTTTAAGACCTTATCTGGCTGGTTGTCAATGTAAACAGTGGAACAGTGGAAACAAAATGCTAAGTGTCAACAAAGAAGTTCTTCTGGTTTAAGCAGAAGAGCCCTCCACTTGGTTGGGTGCTAAATTCTCCTAAACACCAAGTTGTGATGCTGGCGTTCCCTGTACGGCCCACCACTAAGCTGCCCCCAGTAATAATGGTGGCTTAATATTTTTGCATCATATGCTCGTTTCGGTTCCTTCAGTCCAACAGAGCCGGCCGCTGTTCACCATTTTCAGCTCGCGCTTCTTAAAACCTCTAAAGTAGGGCTGTCTGTTGTGGAGGGGGGGTGAGGAGTGGGGGCTTTATATCCACCTGATCTCTCGTCTGCCTGTGCTTTCTATCTCTCGTTTTCTGTCTCTACGTCGCGCAGCACTATCTCTATTTTGGATGACATACTTTTTTTTTTTTTTCACTCTTCCTCCTTCTCTCTTCCCTCCCTGTGAGTCTCTGTCGCTGTATCTCTCTCTCTCTCTCTCTCTCTCTCTCTCTCTCTCTCTCTCTCTCTCTCTCTCTCTCTCTCTCTCTCTCTCTCTCTCTCTCTCTCTCTCTCTCTCCTCTCTCTCTCTCTCTCTCTCTCTCTCTCTCTCTCTCTCTCTCTCTCTCTCTCATCTCTCTCTCTCTCTCTCTCTCTCTCTCTCTCTCTCTCTCTCTCTCTTCTCTCTCTCTCTCTCTCTCTCTCTCTCTCTCTCCTTCTCCTTCTCTGTCTATCTCTCTCTCTTTCTCTCTCTCTCTCCTTCTCCTTCTCTGTCTATCTCTCTGTCTCTCTCTCTCTCCTTCTCCTTCTCTGTCTATCTCTCTGTCTATCTCTCTGTCTCTGTCTCCTTCTCTCTCGCTCTTTCTCTGTCTCTGTCTGTCTCTGTCTCTGTCTATCTCTCTGTCTGTGTCTGTGTCTCTGTCTCTGTCTCTGTCTTTCCTTCTCCCTCTGCCCCCCACCACACGCACCTCAATCTCTCCCTCTATCTTTCTCTCCCCGTCTGTCTCTGTCTCCTTTATGCTATTATTTCTTTTTCATCATAACTGGAGAAACTGTTTCCTCTGAGACGCTGGCTGAGCGCCAGAATTAAAATTCATCCTGCTCCGACTTGCTTTCTCGCCATCTCCTCCTCCTTCTGCTCCTCCTCTTCCCCCACCTCCCAGCGGTACCATCCACCTCCCCCCCCCCCCCCCCCCCCCTCCTTTCATGACTTATATTTATATATTTCATTTTATTTTTGGTTCATTGCATTAGGATTCTTTGTTGGGCTTCGCTGCAGTGTTTTCGTCTGGGCTGAGTGACTAAACTGGGAAGAGAAGCGTGTTTATGCTGATGACGGCAGCTCATCATTGTACAGGGAACTGGTTCTCTAAGAGGCGTCGCTGGAGTCATCTTGGATCTGATGCATTGTTCTTTCTCCAGATCCTATTCCAGTTTATGTCTGATATTGATTACTTGATCTGTTAGAAGTGTTCAGTAGCTGTTGCCCAGTGATTATGGGAGATTGGGTTGGGAACATAAATTGATGGATACATTTGATGGCCAAACTGAGTTATTGATATTTCATGATAAGGCATCCTTCTTTTTGGATGTCAGGGCTGCTGTGTGATGGATGTATTTGAGTTAACAACCTGAATAGTTTTCCTAATATAAAATTATCATAACAAAGTTTCTGTCTCTACATTGAAACGTAAAACTTTAAATGTTTGCTGCTACTATTACTGTTTTGACTGAGACTACAAACCTTCCAGCTAGGAGTCGATCTCTAGCCACTATACTAGCCAGTGCCCTTCTACCTTTCTGGGTAAGGGTTAATTAATTCCCCTCAGACAATAAACAGGTTGGGTTCTGTTGTAATGCGCGGTAAACCACCAGCCATCCAGTGGATGTTACCCTGGCTAGCTCAAACCTAATAACTTCTACTTGTGGTGCACTTACTTAGCGTTTTCCTTAATACACACAAAAACAATATTAGTGCTTTTATCTTCACGTTTTTAGCAATACACTTCCCTCACCTATCCAAACATAAAGAACAATAAAATGTGTAACATGATTTATAAAATAGCCATGCAGCAGTAGGAATGATAAACAGTTTGTTTGGAATGGCGTGATACCTGTAATTTTCAGATTATATTTTCTCTTACAACTGGTAACAAAGTGTGTCACTTATATATACCTCTCCTATGCATGGCGATAGTATTTTGTAAGTGATTTTGGGGTAATTATGCAGATCGGTTTGTGTACTCCAGTGTGAATGGCTGCCAATGTCAAACAAGGACACCACTAAATCCTTAAAGTCCTTAATTCCAACAGTCCTCTCTAACAGTCTTGTAAGATTGGTGAACGGGAAAAACACTTCTGCACATTTACTTTTGTCAGCAATTCTGTGTGGAAAATAATAGATTTGTAGAAAAGATATCCGAACAACAATAAGAAGAATTTGTGCCTGGTTTAGGTTTTTATCCCCGCTGCAAACCTCAAATAACGGACATGACCTTATAAGGACCTGTGTTCTGGTGACTCAGGCTGACCGACTTTGACTCCTTCATTCTAATCCTCTTTTCCATTTTCCCACGAGTCCTGCTTTTAAATCTCAAATTTGCACACAGTTGTTTTGGGTACAGTAAACTGGAAGAAAGTGTGGATGTGTTTTAAAACATCTTTGCTAAAGCTTTCACAGTATTTAAAAAATCTACAGCCGCCGTGTACACAAGAAAGAATCTTCATTGTCAAACTACTATTGCCGTGAAGTCTGTAAATTCCTCTTGAAACGTCGTGTTTTCTCTGAGTTTCTTTAGTGTTTACATCTTGTCTTGTCTCTCAAGAATTACATTTTTGCAGTTGCATTGGCCAAAAGCAATTTGGCGCTTCAGATTCCAACACGTCATCGGTGTCAAACCCATTCAGAAAGAGAGCGTAATTCAGTCTCAAATCTTTACTTTTGTCCTCGTACGCGAACCCTGCCCTGGGTCATGTCCATCCTGAATAACATGATCTACGGATATGGATCATAATGTTATCCTCCTCCTCCTCCTCCTCCTCCTCCTCCTCCTCCTCCTCCTCCTCCTCCTCCTCCTCCTCCTCCTCCTCCTCTTCCTCCACCTTCCTTCTTTCAAGGACCACAATGGAAATGAGCCTTCGGGCTTTATTGTGTCATCCCTGACTAATTATGTATTGTAACGTATGACACAGAGTGCTGTTCATATTGTAGCGGGCCTGTGGATGTGGGGTTTCCACGCCACCAAGTTGAATAGACGATACTGACACAACTCACCAAGCAGGTTCAACTTAGGATGGTTTATTCACCTCGTAAACACAACCAGGGTGGGAAAAGGGTCATCCAACTCCTTTTATAATCCAGTCCTTTGTATCTTGCTAGCCCTAGCTCCGGCTTGTGGTAGCCTGCTCTCCCTTTTAGCTGCAAGCACTCCATCTTAACGGCCCTCAGGCCTGCCTCGTTAACTGGAGGAAGTCCATGTATGGCCTGGGGGATGGAGCCAGCAGGTTGCCAGACCTACCACTCCCCTCACTCCTCCCTGGCGTCTCCCTCACAATATTTTATATCAAAATGGTCAAATAAAATATATGAATGACTCACTCACTCACTCACTCACTCACTCACTCACTCACTCACTCACTCACTCACTCACTCACTCACTCACTCACTCACTCACTCACTCACTCACTCACTCACTCACTCACTCACTCACTCACTCACTCACCCACTCACTGCCTCTTCCCCAGGGCTCTGACGACTGCCTGGTGAAGATCTGGGGGACGGACGACGGCCGGCTGCTGGCCACGCTGCGGGGCCACGCGGCTGAGATCTCGGACATGGCGGTCAGCTACGAGAACACCATGCTGGCCGCCGGCTCCTGCGACAAGACCATCCGGGTGTGGTGCCTGCAGACCTGTGCCCCGCTGGCCGTGCTGGAGGGTCACGCCGCCTCCATCACCTCCCTGCAGGTGGGTGGGGCTGTGTGTGTTAGCCATTTAGATAGGGATTTATGTGTGTGTGTGTGTGTGTGCGTGTGTGTGTTTATTAACCATTTAAACAGGGATGTAGTATGTGTGTGTGTGTGTGTGTGTGTGTGTGTGTGTTGTGTAGCCATTTAGATAGGGATTTATGTGTGAGTTTGTGTGTGTGTGTTTATTAACCATTTAAACAGGGATGTATGTGTGTGTGTGTTTGTCAACCATTTAGACAGGTGTGTGTGTGTGTGTGTGTGTGTGTGTGTGTGTGTGTGTGTGTGTGTGTGTGTGTGTGTGTGTATCAACCATTTAGAAAGGGATGGATGTGTGTGTGTGTGTTGTGTACCAGTGCTTTGGTCCGCTGAGTGTATGCACATGTGTTTATGTATCGGTTCTGCACGTGTATGAAGAACTATGCAGAAAGTGTATATCCTTGACTCTGACTAAGTTAATGTAATATGGTTTAATTTAATGCAGAAGTTTGCATTTTTCGAGTTGTTTAAAATTCAAGTTGTTGATTATTATATGGGTCTGGTAGGCCTGAATTAATGTGGCAGAGAATTTTGTGTCTCCAAATGGGTATTTTGGTTATTTTCATGTTCTTTTTTTTACACAGTCATCATCTCCTAGTGTCGTCTATTGATTGGCTGCCACACTAACATCCTCTTCTCTAATTGGCTGCGTTGCAGTTCTCTCCTCTCTGTAGCGGCTCCAAGCGCTACCTGTCCTCTACTGGAGCGGACGGCACCATCTGCTTCTGGCAGTGGGACGCACGCACACTCAAGTTCTGGTGAGTAGCACACGCACACGCACAGGCACACACACACACACACACACACACACACACACACACACACACACACACACACACACACACACACACACACACACACACACACACACACACACACACACAGGTACGCGCACACACACACACACACAGGTACGCGCACACACACACACACACAGGTACGCGCACACACACACAGGTACGCGCACACACATGGAACGCGCACACACAGGTACGCGCACACACAGGTACGCACACACACACACACACACACACACACACACACACACACACACACACACACACACACACACACACACACACACACACACACACACACACACACACAGGTACGCGCACACACAGGTACGCGCACACACACACACAGGTACGCGCACACACAGGTACGCACACAGCCATATACACACACACACACACACACACACAGGTACGCGCACACACACACAGGTACGCACACAGCCATATACACAGTACATACTTGTTTGCAATTAACCATTTTGTCACATTTAGTTCACACCACGTTGACGTTGGGAATACAAAACTGCACTCAAAATACAAGCTGACTGATTTTCAATTCAAACTCTTATATGTGTGTGTGCGTGTGTGTGTGTGTGTGTGTGTGTGTGTGTGCGTGTACGTGTGTGTGTTTAGTCATAGACCCAGTAAGTTCACAGAGCGTTCCCGACCTGGCGTGCAAATGATCTGCTCCTCCTTCAGTGCAGGTAAACACAACCTACTTTTAGTCTATGCATATACAGTATGTCCATGTGTGTAAAGCATATACGTGACTAAAGTCTATTGAGGGTAAACTGTGCATATATAAAAGTGCAAATATGCAGGCCTGTGACTGATCTTTAGCCAAGTGAGCAGTGAAGAATCTTTCCCTGAAGGATTTGTGTTCTAGTATCGAGTTTAGTAGTAGGCAGCAATACAGGCTGAGTGCGAAGGAATGGAGGGCAATGAGTAACTCGTTTTAAAAGGTAACCCGGAGAATGACTAATTTAAGTGAAACATTTATTTAGCAAGCTGTTTCCGAAACGGGTTTTCTGCACGTATTATATCAAGCTGACGAAGTACCTCAATTATCTACAGCTAGAGCTGTGCCATAGGAACAAGGCCCCTTAGGGGATAAAGGAGGAGGCGATAAATTGTTATTTAAACGTGATGAATGTTTTTTTTTTTACATCTATTATATTCTGTGTTGATTTCATGTGCTCTATGTTTGTGTGGGTTTGTATGTGTGTGCATGTGTGTTTTCGTGTACTCACGCTTGTGTGTGTGCGTGTTTGTGTAGGTGTGTTTTCGTGTGTGTGTGTGTATTTGTATGTGTGTGTTTTTTTTTTCCTGTGTGCTCACCCTTGTGTATGTGTGTATGTGTGTCTAGGTGGTATGTTTCTAGCCACAGGAAGCACCGATCACATTATAAGGGTGTACTACTTTGGATCGGGACAGCCAGAGAAGATTTCCGAACTGGAGTCTCACACAGTGAGTCTGTGTGTATCTCTGCCTATTTCTCCAACTGTCTTTCTGTCTGCCTGCCTGATGGTTTCCATCTCCTTGTTCCTGAATAAAAGACGACTTTGCATTGCCTCTTGGTAATGCCAACAAAATGGAAAGCCTTGTTTGACAATATTTACTATGGAGGTTCGGTACAATGACTTTAATTTGGTTCCCCTGTTTTTTTCCTCCAGGATAAAGTGGACAGTATCCAGTTTTCCAACGGCAGTGACAGGTGAAGTGTTTGTGTGTGTGTTCCGGTATGGGGGTGGTTGTGTGAGTGTGTTTAGTGAGGGAGGGAGAGAACTGCAAGGGTATTGTAATGTGACTTGCTGTTGTCCGCAAGACACCACACTACCTGTTCTCATGTCACCTACATGTATAGACACACACACTTGCACTTGACGTCTCACACCGATGCTTGTTGGTAAAGGATTGTGTGAGGTGTTTGCAGAAAACATGCTGAGAGAGAGAGAGAGAGAGAGAGAGAGAGAGAGAGAGAGAGAGAGAGAGAGAGAGAGAGAGAGAGAGAGAGAGAGAGAGAGAGAGAGAGAGAGAGAGAGAGAGAGAGAGAGAGAGAGAGAGAGAGAGAGAGAGAGAGAGAGAGAGAGAGAGAGAGAGAGAGAGAGAGGGGTGTGGAGCTGCAAGCCTCTTGTATTTACAGTTGGACAGTATTCATGTTTGTGTTTATACTTGGTGTGTACAGCTGAGCTAAGGAAGGTAGAAGGAGACAGGCTTCACAGGCCCTCTTAGGGAATCCTAAAAAAATTCTGTTTATCTAATGTATTATTCTGTTTGTGTGTTTGTCTTTCTGTGGGTGTGTTTGTTGGTCTGCATGCCTGTGTGTGTCGGTTTGTGTGTGTGTGTGACTGCATGCCTGTGTGTGTGTGTGTGTGTGTGTGTGTGTGTGTGGTGGTAGGTTCGTGAGTGGCAGCAGAGATGGAACGGCACGGATCTGGCAGCTGCAGCCTCAGGGCTGGAAGAGCATTCTGCTGGACATGCAGACCAAATTACCCGGGTATGTCCACCCAGCGACCCACTGAAGCACACTCACGTGGCTCTCTGCTTGGTGGACGTGGTCTCAGACTCTCAACGCGGCTGGGCTTTATTACGCTAGGCCGTCCCAACTCTGTCTGGAGAACAGGTTGAAATTAAATAGTCTGAGGTTTGCAAGAAAGCCCTATTGAAAAGTAGACGGAAAGTGCTTTTTTAACCTAAACAATAGGTTGTAGGACAGATCCGCCATCCTAATGTTTTGCATAGAGATTGTTTGCGGAAGCATTTGTCTTCTTGTCTATTGATTTATTAGCTGTTTAATTTCATAAAACTGTAGAAAACCACAGAGGTCTCAACCTGTAGACCTACATAATATAACTTTGTCTAAATCTGTGCTATGAAATCGATTCATGGACAGATATTCCGTTATTCTGTTACAGATATTCAGATAATGGACCACAGATGTGGCCTGGAATTCAAAGCGACAAGCTAGTTCAAGTGTCCCACATATCCTTTTTTTTTTTTTTTGTATTCCAACCAACTCCCTGCGCGTTCCCACAGGAAGTACAACCCTCCCCCGCTGGAAGACAAGGTGACCAAGCTGAAGGTTACCATGGTAGCGTGGGATCGCCATGACGGCACAGTCATCACCGCCGCCAACAACCTCACCATCAAGGTGTGGAACTCCACCACCGGGAACCTGGTCCACGTTCTCATGGTACGTGGTTTCGGAGTTTGATGTTCTTACACTCGCATTACTCCTGCCCACATGTGTATGGACGCCGACAGACAGACATGAAGTTAGATTTAGTCTCCGACAGGAACGTCACTTCTGACAAGGGTGAGCGATATTCAGCTCAGCACACTCGACGTTGCAGAGCGAGTGTTTGAGATGGAAGGTCTTCAAATTGACAGCCTGTCCGTGTATGTGCGTTTGATTGGACCGTGTTAGCTGTCGGCTGATGTGTGTCCCGCCAGAACTAGCGACGCCCATTTTATATTCAACACTTGTAACCCTTTTTTACTCTTGACTTCTGAACGCATTCACATTCAACGGATCTTAAACCAGAATAGGACTTATGCATGTAATTACAATGCATTAACAAGTCCAAGTCCAAGTCAGAATTGAGCACACTTTAAACCCCGACAAAATAATACATTGACATACATTGATTAAACAAAAAGGAATGAATAAGTACTGTTTTCTTAACTATCCAGATGCAGGTTGCATGCAAACTAGAGGTGTGGTTTCTCAATTATAAGCTGCGATGCAAGCTCGCGATGCAGAAGTGAACGACTGCGTCGATGCAGTGACAGAACATAATCGGGGGTTTGGGAATGTAATCAGGCCTGCATGAAAAAATTATTCATAATTGTTTGTGATTGCTGTAATAGCTTTTGTTGTTTCACTATGTAGTTAGACGTTTGAGTAGGATTATTGACCCAATAATGGCTGCAGAGAGCGGTTCTGCTGCCAGTCTCCTAGGCAGGTTAACACTGCTAGACACACAGGACCACTACCGGGGATCACCTCTTAAGATACCAGCATCAGGTCACTGTAGTTGAAAGAGTACATATCTTGAAATCCCCCTACACAGGCCAGCCGCTAGCAGTTGGCAAACTAACCTATTATAGTTTCAGCAAAGGCTAAGGCGAAGTCTATTTTGGATTATTTAATTATACAGTATATCCTACTTCAAATCTTGATCAAATTACATATCTACATGATATGAATTGTATTTATAGGATGCCTGAAAAACCCTAGGATGGGATTTTATTTACAACATTATTGAAGTCATTCAATCATTGGTCAACATTGATTCCAGATGTGACCAGGTTGTGTTAGAGCTGTTATGTGAAAACCTTATTTTATAGATAACAAACAACCCTCTTGTAATGCACTTCAGAAGGATTTATGTTTTTTTTTATTATCCTTGACCAACTAAGTTGGGTCACACGGATAATTTTAAGGCAAAGGTTTTTTATCCTATAGACTGTTGAGTTGTAGCCCTTTCCGAATAAAAGGGCACTTCATATTTATCGGCTGATTTTAATTTATGAAACAGTAGCCAGAAAATTTGACCCGTCCAGAAGCATCGAGAATCGTTGTGCATTTCAATCGTTGATAGGTGAATCGTGATAGAAACGGGACAATTCACACCTGATGAATACATGCAGTGTTCCCTTACCCGACTAACCGCAGTCTATTTGTCAGTTAATAACACTAACTCCTAATACACTAGTGCTGTCTGTTCTTAGCCGTAGGTTACCAGGTTCTGGGTTCACACAAAGTACACGTGGGTCAACGCCAGTTCTCTCCGACACTAGCAGAGGTCTCACTCACTCGCTCGCTCGCTCAATCACACACACACACGCTCACCCCCCCCAACTCCGTCTCTCCCTCGCGGCTCGGGTGTTCACAGACCGCGTCAGCGGTCCCGTCGTCGGCTGTCTGGTCCTCACACTTTTTCGGCCATTTTATTAGTTTGCTTTGTTTGTGGCGTCCAGGGTCACGAGGACGAGGTGTTTGTGCTGGAGCCGCACCCCTTCGACCCCCGGATCCTCTTCTCGGCGGGCCACGACGGCAACTGCATCGTGTGGGACCTGGCGAGGGGCGTGAAGATCCGCTCCTACTTCAACATGGTGAGGCCCCGCCCCCACCCCCACCCCACTTCCTCCCGCACCCCACTTCCTCCCGCTCATCTTCACCCGACACCTTGTTTACTGTGTGTGTGTGTGTGTGTGTGTGTGTGTGTGTGTGTGTGTGTGTGTGTGTGTGTGTGTGTGTGTGTGTGTGTGTGTGTGTGTGTGTGTGTGTGTGTGTGTGTGGGGAAGTGTGTGTGTGTGTGGGGAAGTGTGTGTGGGAGGAAAGAATTGGCCGAGTGTTCCTGAGAGAGAGGGTGTTTATGAGTGTGCATGCATGCATTCATGTGACACAAAGCCACCGTTGGCTTTTGGCAAAGTTGTTGTGTGCGTGCGTAGTGGTACATGCCTGCGAGTGTGTGTGTGTGTGTGTGTGTATCACTGACCAAAGTCATTGTCTTACACTTCCTGGTTCCGTTTCTCTGGCAACGGATTGATTCCAGCCTCGGAACCAGCGGGCCACCTGGTTGGCCGGCCCGCCGGGAGTCGGCCGGCGGGTTCACAGTGTCTATTAATCACCAGCGGTTTCTCCCTGCCTTTCCTCTGCTCTGCGTTTGACCCACATTGGCAGAGCAGCATACTGCCTGCTTTGGCCAGGCCCTGTCGGGCTGGTCCTCTCCCTCTCTGCTCTGGGCTGTTCTCACCAGCTGTTCCTTCCTGGTCCCCGTCCCCAACGTGCCCGTGATGTGCCCACAGGGGTTAACGTTAACAACCGGAGTGTCTGTTTACAGTAGCTAGGGTCAATCGATGACTGCTAAAACATATTAATGGCTCGAGGATGACGGAGGCGCTAGGGATGGGAATTGATAAGAATTTCACGATTCCGATTCTGCTTATCGATCCGATTCCTTATCGATTCTCTTATCGATTCTCATTGGGTGAGAAAATAAGTACAAATGTGTTTGTTTTTATTAAATCTCTCTAATATCTGATCAGAAGTGCGTCTAGTATTAGGAAATTGTACATTTTCAAATCAATTGGTCAAGACCAAAAATATATGTTTGGCTTTTTTAAGCCCAAATGCCATCATTATGTGCCATAAAACTAAAAACACAGACTGAAAACAGTCAAGTAAGAGCTTGTGCCTTTTGGAATGCTAACAGTGTCCATTTGCATTCAACTTGTAACAAAATTCAACTGACATAAACAAAATGAAGAATTGATTAGACAGAGATTTATTAGATGGGCCTACCTAATACACCGTTGGAACACACAAGACCGGAAACCATAGCAACGCCGGTAAACAAACCCCGAGAAGCCCAATCCCTATGAGAGCTCCCCACGCTACGGCCATCCGGAGGCGCACAGAGCTGTTGGCCGTGATATTATAGATACAATTATAATATATTATATACTATTATATATAGAGCTCCGGGAGTCGCAAACTGCAACAATCACTTTCTCCTCCATGCTGCAGTTCACCCCGGACTGCACTGCACTCAGTTTGACGGTTGAACGCTGATTGGCTGTTATGTTACACATGTCACACAGTTGTCATTCGCCCGATACGCGTCTCTACGTTCACTTTGTATGGGATCTTGTCGCCCCGTCGCGTTTGGTGTGAACGCACAATGCGCTTCTTCCTCGGCGGCGCCATGTTTGCTGCGTTCTGAACCAAAACAAAGCAGCGTGTGTGTGACGTCATGACGCATTTGACCGGAACCGATAAGCGGAATCGTTAAGCAGGCTTGCTAATGATTCCAAGGAATCGGTTGACTCGGCACCGGTTCTGAACAAGAACCGGTTCTCGATTCCCATCCCTAGGAGGCGCACAGTACCTTTTTTATATAACGTGCGTCACCTCACATTTTGAAGATTATGCGTAACATATTTAGTTGACTATTTTAGATAGAAGGGCTGTGGTTGCGAGTATAATCGACAGAAATTAAACCCCTGTTCTCTCGTCCCTCCAGATCGAGGGCCAGGGCCACGGGGCCGTGTTCGACTGCAAGTGCAGCCCAGACGGGCAGCACTTTGCGGCCACAGACTCCCACGGACACCTCCTCATCTTCGGCTTCGGCTCCAGCAGCAAGTACGACAAGGTAAGGCCCGAGGAGGCGCGCCGGTCAGACCCAGCGGGGAGCCCCAGTGGGGAGGAGCCTCAGTGGGGAGGAGCCTCAGTGGGGAGGAGCCTCAGTGGGGAGGAGCCTCAGTGGGGAGGAGCCTCAGTGGGGAGGAGCCTCAGCGGGGAGGAGCCACTGTGGGGAGGAGCCACTGTGGGGAGGAGCCACTGTGGGGAGGAGCCACAGTGGGGAGGGGCCACAGCGGGGAGGGGCCACAGTGTGGAGGAACCCCAGTGTGGAGGAACCCCAGTGTGGAGGAACCCCAGTGTGGAGGAACCCCAGTGGGCGGCGTTAGGGTCTCAGATCAAAGATTTGCAAAGAAACTGCTTGGAACTGGAGTCAAAATCCTGATCCGAAACTGCAGCGTCAATATCGCTACACCGATATTATCACGATATTTAAGTCACGATACAATAATGTTTCAGTATTTTGCATTAAGCGATATTCTTTTGTGTTCCGATAACAATAATATATTCAATGTTGTGAATTATAACCGTTAGATTCCAAATGAAGTCCAGATTTTGATTGGTAGATGGCCGGCGCATCTCTGGTTACTTTTTTCTTTGTTTTGATGAACTTCATACCATTCGTGACCTCTAACCTCGCCAGAAAAGACTGCACCATCTAGTGGATTGAAAAAGCATTTCAACTTATTGTTCTTAAATCGTTCCATGTAAGCAATCAAAAAGTAAATTGATATTTGGTGCCGACACAATATTGCCATGTAAAGTATTGCGATACTGTAAATAATTTCCTCTCCACCCCTAGTGTTCACAGTAGTGTTCAACGTAAGCACAGTGGTTGGATTGGGACCATGCATTTACCAAAATCACACATTTCTGGGTCTATATTGCACCTTTGGAGAGACTCAATTAAGGATAATGTGGCACTACTTGACAACATGATTTTTTTCTGCTTACCCTCTCACACGCACATGCGGGCGCACACACAAAAACACACAAGTACACACCCACCCCTTGTCGTTAGATAAATCAACGTTGACGTGGCCTGCGGTTTAAAAAATCACCTCTCTCCCTTCTGTTTATCCTGTTGTCTTTCGCTCTCTTTGGCTATTGCTCTCTCCCATGCTCTCTCTCTTCATCTTGTCCTTCATCTGCCCTTCTCTAATACCCCCTCCTCCCTCCCTCCCTCTGTCTTTCTGTGTCCCTCTCTCTCCTTGTCTCTCTCTCTCTCTGGCTCTCTGTCTCACTCTCTCTCTCTCTCTCTCTCCCCCTCTCTGTCGCTGTCTCTGTCTCTCTCTCCCCCTCTCTCACTCGCTCTCTCCCCCCCTCTCTGTCTCTCTCTCTCTCTCTCTCTCTCTCTCTCTCTCTCTCTCTCTCTCTCTCTCTCTCTCTGTCTCTGTCTCACTCTCTCTCTCTCCCCCTCTCCCCCTCTCTCTCTCTCTCTGTCTCTGTCTCTGTCTCTGTCTCACTCTCTCTCTCTCTCTCTCCCCCTCTCCCCCTCTCCCCCTCTGTCTCTGTCTCTCTCTGTCTCTGTCTCTGTCTCTGTCTCTCCCCCCCTCTCTGTCTCTCTCTCTCTCTCTCTCTCTCTCTCCCCCCTCTCTCTCTCTCTCTCTCTCTCTCTGTCTCTGTCTCTCTGTCTCTCTGTCTCTCTGTCTCTCCCCCCCTCTCTGTCTCACTCTCACTCTCTCTCTCTGTCTCTCCGTCTCTCTCTCTCCCCCCCTCTCTGTCTCTCTGTCTCTCTTTCTCTCTGTCTCTCTCTCTCTCTCTCTCTCTCTCTCTCTCTGTGTCTCAGATCGCCGACCAGATGTTCTTCCACACCGACTACCGGCCGCTGATCCGCGACGCCAACAACTACGTGCTGGACGAGCAGACGCAGCAGGCGCCCCACCTCATGCCCCCGCCCTTCCTGGTGGATGTGGACGGGAACCCCCACCCCACCCGCTACCAGCGGCTGGTGCCCGGCCGCGAGAGCTGCCGCGAGGAGCAGCTCATCCCTCAGATGGGGGTCACCTCCTCAGGTAACCCCCTACCCCTCATCCCGGCCCACATGGTCGCTTAGCTGCCTTCCTGCCTGTGGTTCTTGACATGGGCAGTGTGTGTGTGTGTGTGTGTGTGTTGTGTGTGTTGTGTGTTAGTATGTAGGTGGATACGTTTGTGTGGGTGTGTGTATCGTGGATATGACTATAGTGGAAGAGAATAAGACTAGAAAATAGATCAAAGTAGCATGCCATGGTCCCTGTACTCCACACACACTCACACGCACAGAAAGAGGTTTATTTCCTGATAGGGTTAAGGGCTTTGAGCTCCTCTGGCCATCGCGGCTTGGTGCTGCAGAAACCGGCCTCTGTTTTTCATCCAGTCAACAGTTACTGGTTTCACACGTTTCAGTGGATCTATTTTAAAGGTTATTTCAGAAAACCCCGACCTTTAAATAAAAGAGGGTTAAAAGGCTCCCTAAAAATGTAAAGTGGAGGAATTACGACCAATGGAAAACGCATCCAAAAGTATGAAGTACGCTGAATCTCTATACATAGAATCTGTATAAAATTTTGTACATGAACATGATACATGATCAATGAGTGAATACACGTGTCCAGAGCCTGGGCAGGACTCGAGACGTATAGACAACCGGCAGTGCCTTAAAGGGTCTTAAGTCCTCTTGTCCCCCCACCAGGGCTGAACCAGGTGGTCAGTGAGCAGGCGGTCGACGGCTCCAGTCCTCTGGACACCATGATCCAGAGGCTCCAGCAGGAACAGGACCAGCGGAGGACCCCCCACGACCCGCCGGCCGCCTCCGACAGCCCCACCAACACCACTACCACCACCACCGCCGCCGCCGCCACCCCCGCCGCCCTCCCCCCCCTCACCATCGCTGGGGTCATCGGTAGCAGGGCCAACCGAGGTACCTGAGCGCCGCCTGAGTCGCCACAGCGGGTGTTGAGTTAAAGGGGACACGTTAGACCACCAGGTGTGAGCGTTATTAGCTGTTAACAGCCATTTTGAAAACCTGCCCCATCCGTAGTGGGCGTTTCCACCTAGATGCATGACGGATAGATGAGCAACGTGATATAATATGTCACCTTTACAAAAGGTTAAAGAGCAGCCCTCGACTTAAAATGAACAGGTAGGGAGGGCCACATCTAGCAGTGAAATGGGGGTTACGCAGGAATCTCAGGTTCCCATTGGCTTAAGTGAGTGGGAAGTTATAAGTGACTGCCCATATATGGCAGTAGCACAGTATGTATGGGGTCTCCAAGAGCGACAGGCTAGTGAGACTCATTAGTGTGGAACAGCTGTTCGCTGTTTCTCAACAGTAACAGAAAACAAATTAGTTTTAATTATTCTTCTGTGCAGATTTTTGCCTTTCTTGGTACAAATTGTACCTTTTTGACTAGGACAACTACTTTGTTTCGACAGAAGGGGCTCAGAGTCTCCTCTGTCAATAAACATATCACATAAAATAGGGCTGCTCGATAATGGAAAAAATCGTAATCCCGATTATTTTGGTCAATATTGGAATCACGTTTGTTCAAACGATTATTTTTGAGTTTGAAAACATGATATATTTATTCAGCAGGTCTCTCCCAAAAACACAAGAAAATTTTCAAATCCAAAATAATGTACATATGTGTATCCAGCTGTACTTTCTACAAAACATTTCAAAATGGTTGACTTATATTCGTTTTGTGATCGTGTGACACTAAAATCGAAATCGAGATCGAAATTCGATTAATCGCCCGGCCCTAATATAAAATATGGATTATATGGATGTTCACATGTGTACCAGAGAATGCTGGGCTGGTTCAAGAACTCTTGAATTATTTTTTTGGGAGATTGTCTGCGAGTTGATCTTGGCTGCACAATATATCTAATTCATACACATTTTTTTCTGGCAAGACTGATGGAGCTGCATGAAATATGAATAATTCAAGCAGTGAAAACACAGAACTAAAGATTAAGTTCACAGAGGGTAATTCATTGGGGGACATTGTATCATAAATCAAAACGTTATTTCAACAGAGCAAGGAAAAGTCCTTAATTCAGGATGAATGCAGTGTTCCATCTGTTGGTTTAAGGGTTATCTAAAGCAAAGTATAATCCCATGGACAGTTATGTTAATATTATATTTATGTTTTGCCCCTCCCCATCCTTTTTTTTTAAACGGTATGTAATGGCTAGCATGACCCCCGGTAAAGGGTTAATAAACACAGTACCCTATTTAGTTATAAGCACTATGTCAGCCAGTCAGACGGAGCTGTAATATAATAGTGGTTCACTCTTCCTGGTTTCTGAGGTCGGGACTTACAGGTTTATTGATGGTTTCCTTAGACACGGCAGCTCGGAATCTGCTTTAAGGCGTTGTGTGTTTTGAAGCAGTGTGTTGGATTCCCTATTATTATGACTCACAGACGTATTATGACGTGTCATGGCTGCTGTAAATGCAGAAGTGAACAGAAAATGTGATTACATCTATTCGTTCGAGTGAGTAAAGGCCAACTATCGATGCGCAAGTGGAGGTGCATTTAGAGTTTGTTAACTCATATCGTGAAAGATTCACTTGACATTTCAGATAGTTTTAGAAAATGTGGGATTGCTGTTCGTTTTCCAACACTTCATAATTTCCCCCCCCGGGCCCATTAAACATTGGGAGATAAGAACATGAAAAAACATCATTCGAATAATTTAGTTTTTTTTATATCAGGTCAACATTTGCATAACAGCGCTCCATTTTAGGCAACCCAACCCTGTAATCAATGGCTTGTTTCCCCTTCTTCTCCTTGCTTATACTTCCCCCCCAATCATCACCCTCTTTATTCTCTTTTTTCTTTCACCTCTCCCTCCTCTCTTTCTCCTCCTCTCCCCTTTTCCCTTCTCCTCTTCCTCCTCTCCCTCCTGTGCCTCCGCTCCATTATCTCCCTCTTCCTCATCTCCTGCCACGTTCTCTCTCTCTCTTTCTCTTTCTCTCTCTCTCTCTCTCTCTCTCTCTCTCTCTCTCTCTCTCTCTCTCTCTCTCTCTCTCTCTCTCTCTCTCTCTCTCTCTCTCTCTCTCTCTCTCTCTCTCTCTCTCTCTCTCTCTCTCTCTCTCTCTCTCTCTCTCTCTCTCTCTCTCTCCCCTTCTCTCTCTCTCTCTCTCTCTCCCCTTCTCTCTCTCTCTCTCTCCCCCTCCCTCCCAGGGTCGGTGGGCTCCCCCAGCGAGGTCCACTCCCCGCCCAACGTGGGTCTGCGGCGCAGTGGGCAGATCGAGGGGGTCCGGCAGATGCACAGCAACGCCCCCCGCAGCCAGATGGCCACGGAGAGGGACCTGGTGGCCTGGAGCCGCAGGGTGCTGGTCCCCGAGCTGGAGGACGCCACCGTCGGGTAACACACGCACACACACGTAAACGCATAGATGGACATGCATGCACGCAGAAATGCAAACTTGCTGGGGCACGCACACACACACTCGTATATATGAACACACTGACACACGTATACGTAGACATACACACACACACACACACAATGTAAACTCACACACACACTTTGGCTGTGTTGTTTCTTTTACCTGCTGTCACGACATCTTGAGAAAACAGTTTTTCGTATTACATACATGCTGCATCATAGAACATAGATATGGCGGACATGCCTACATGTGGTTACCTTATTCTGTTTTGGTTGCCTCTGGAAAAACATGCTTAAAAAGGTCCAAATTGTGATGCGTAGGAAGCAGATCAACTGGCGGGAAGCCAAAGGAGAGGAGGAGATCAACATCTATCGGTCGGAGAGGCGGAGACGAACCATTCACTCTTTACCAAAGGAGACCAGGGTAAATGAAACACACACAGAAACGCACACATGCTACACACACACACACTGATCCTCTATGGATCTTGAAATAAGTAACAGTAGTGTGGTGGTGGTGGTGGTTGGGGTAGCGGTAATGGTAGTAGTGGTAGTAGTCAGTCCCTCCAGAAAAACGCGATTATGCGATTGCATAATTCAACGCATAATCAGCCAAAGTCTGCATATTCATGCGGGGGCCGCATTTTTTCCAATATGCCGCACTTTCACCGCATAAATTGCCGATTTCCGCGCAAAATATGCGGGGCTTGCATGATTTCATAATCCCCGGATTTTACGTTGCAAAAAAGTCACATATATCTTAGTAGAAAGTTGAAAAATGTTGCGTTTACTTCACACAAGAGCAGCCATTTTCCCCCTGTTGCCATGGTAACGTTATGAAGTGACGTAATTACGCGAAGTGAACGTCATCGAAAAGTTCCCTGCAAATTGTGCAAGTTCCCGCATTTTCATAGCAAAAAAATTGCATAAATGTGCGCATATTTCATCGCACTTTTTAAGAAAACGTGCCGCATAATCAAGGATCTTTGGCCACAACATTACTAAAAAATGCCACATTTTTCTGGAGGGACTGAGTAGTGGTAGCGGTAGCTGTAATGTTAGAAGCCGCGGTAGTGGTAGTGGTAGTAGCATTAGTAGCAGTAGTACATTACCAACTGACAAGCTTCACCTCACTCCGTCCCGTCAGGTACCACCGACCTCCGAGTGTGTGGGTGACGATGCGAGGCGGAGTCAGGGTAACCACGGTTACCACACGCGTGCGGCCATGGAGGAGACGAGCCGCCAGAGCGCGGAGGCTGCAGATGACGACGACAGCACATCGGAGATGGAGGTGGGTTACCGTGGCAACTGTGTCTCTTTGATTAACCTGTTTTGTTTTTGTCCTTAATAGATATGGAAACGAGAGAGTGATTGAAACTTGTTGTAGGAGTTTTTTCAGAGCAGCCAATTAAATATAGTTAGAGTTGAAACTATCAAACGTGACTGGTGGCACCATGTTGGCTTTGCGATAGCAGGATAGTGAGGTTGCTTTGCCGGTCGACTCTGAGGCAGAAGGTACTTGGTTTGATTCCCAATGCTCAAAGTTTACCTGCAGAAATCCCTGAGCAGAGTATAATGGTGTGGTGTGATGTGATGTAAATAAAATGTTGTGATGGTGTGTCATGTAAACATTAGAATGTTCCGATGGTGTGTGATGTAAACAGTTGTATGTTGTGATGGTGTGTGATGTAAACAGAATGTTGTGATGGTGTGTGATGTAAACAGTAGAATGTGTGATGTAAACAGTAGAATCTTGTGATGGTGTGTGTGATGTCATCAGTACGATGGTGTGATGGTGTGTGATGTCATCAGTACGATGGTGTGTGATGTAACCCCGGGGTGTGGTCCTTAGGGAGAGCCGGAGGTGCAACAGGTCAACGGCCACTCCTCAGAGGAAGAGAAGGAGGAGGAGAAAAAAGAACCCTGGCCTGACGACCACAGTAGCTCCAGGTGGGACGCACACTTCAATAAGGCTTACGTTTCTGCCTTAATAGAACGTTACGCGATAATAGAACAGAACAGCCCAGTTAAATCGATTACTGGCTATCGCACTTGATTATTGTTGGTTCTTTCTTTCTTTATATTTATATATTTTTATAATAATAATTTTAAAAAAAAAGAAAAAGAAAAAAGGCACCCCTCCAGCCCATAAAATATAAAAATCTGCACCAAACTGACCCCAACACACACACACACACACACACACACACACACACACACACACACACACACACACACACACACACACACACACACACACACACACACACACACACACACACACACACACACACACACACAACCACACACAACCACGGAACACAACAGTCTGACCGCGTGGTTCCTCCGGGGGGGATTCTTCACAGCGACTACTCCAGCGACTACTCGGACTGGACGGCCGACGCCGGGATCAACCTGGAGCCGCCCAAGAAGAGCGTGAGGGTGAAGAAGAAGAGCAGCAGCTCCGAGGAGGACGGCGGCGAGAAGAAGAGGGACGGCAAGAAGGACCGCAAGAAGGACAAGGCCGACAAAGATGGCGCTGTACCGAAGAAGAAGCAGCCCAAGGAGAAACGCAAGGTGAGTCCGTACGGGCCTGATTGGGTGTGGACTTCATGAGGCTGGCGTCGTTGCCGATTAGTGAATTCATCAATTTAGCTTTTCAGGTTTACTGTACATTTATTTAGTATTTTTTCCAATGTTGCTGAGTTTACAAAAAGTTAGAGCTGTCAAGCGATTAAAATATTTAATCGTGATTAATCGCATTAATGTCATAGTTAACTCACGATTAATCACAAATTATTTTTCTATGCTTCTCATTTTAATTCTCTTATCAACATGGTGAAGTGCATCGGCTTGCCTTGTGCAAATGATTTTTTATTGATAACAACATTGGCATATACTGATCAAAACAGGACGATACAAAAAAAGAGCCTATAGTGCAATTAAACGACTGCTTTGAACAAATGTCATTTGAACATAGCAGTCCGGCTACTGCTTCTTTGTTTTGAGCCAAAGAAAAAAAAAAGATTATTATTATTTCTTTTTTTTTAAATATAATAATTGCGTTAATCGCGCGATAACAATTTTAATGCCGTTAAAATTGGTTTGCGTTAACGCCGTTAATAACGCGTTTAACTGACAGCTCTACAAAAAATACATTGAACCATATAAAAATAAAACCAAACATTTCAAATAGAACGCAATAACATTTTTTTGTGTTAATAAGAGGCAAAGAATAAAATAGCTGACATAAAGAGCTGATATTTTGGTCTCAATTGCTGGGGGGAAATCCCACTGCAAGTATTCATTGAATCTGTTCCGTGTTGTTCCCTTGTACAGAGGGCAGAGTTACAGGAGGCGGGGCTAACTCTGGAGGAGTGGCTTCCCTCTCCCTGGATCACGGACACGGTTCCCAGGCGGTGTCCTTACATACCGCAGATGGGAGACGAGGTAGATGTCATATAGTGCTCCTTTTAATATTTTTTACGAAACACACAACAAAAATACAGTGAAAAATAAAATAAATGAATTATGTATATTCACAGTTGTATACAGTATTAGTTTTACTGTTCATGGCCATATGACATTTTCTCATCAACTGTTTTAATGTAAAATTGGCTCACATTGATTGTTAAATTTGGTTTAATTTTAACCGTGTGTGTGTGTGTGTGTGCGTGTGTGTGTGTGTGTGTGTGTGTGTGTGTGTGTGTGTGTGTGTGTGTGTGTGTGTCTGTGTGTGTCTGTGTGTGTCTGTGTGCGTATGCAGCTGTACTACTTCAGACAAGGCCATGAGGCGTACGTGGAGATGGCGAGAAAGAAGAAGATCTACAGTATAAATCCCAAAAAGCAACCCTGGCATAAGATGGAACTTCGGGTAAGCTAGCTGGCCCCCCCCACCACAATAGATTCTCTCAGTCGGCCTCATTGACGTCGTTGCCATATCCAGATGTAATTACAGATATCCAGATATCTCATGGTGCAGTCTGAATCAATTATGATTTATTATTACGATACCTGTCAACATTTGGCAGTTTTACATGTAGAGCTTTACTCTGGATGATTAACCCTACACCTTTTGATTAGCTGACGATCTGGAGTTGTTCTATTTCCATAGAGTTTATCTTTTGAAGGGATTCATATATTTTGGGACGGCGCCTTCAGGAGATTGACATGTTTGGAATTGAACAGAAGGAGTGATGTCTAATGATAGCATCGTCACTTTCATTTACACTCCAGTCTGCAAATATCCTCCAAAGTTGGAATTGATAGGAATATTTTTTGCAGAACATCCTTGTTCCTGGTTTGGGCTTTGAACACCCATCTCTGTTTTATATATATAAAAACGGTATATATACATATTTATCTGTCATGATTTTATGTGGGTGTATATATGTATTTATATATATGTGTGTGTAAGCCTGAGGCAATCTATAAACTAGGGTGACAGCGCTATAAAGGGGAGAACTGTGTGAAATCCTTTAGGCTGAATCATTTAATTTAAGCGATTCTTTCTTGTGCTCTTCAGGAACAGGAGCTGATGAAGATAGTGGGCATCAAATACGAAGTGGGGTTGCCCACGCTGTGCTGCCTGAAACTCTCCTTCCTGGACCCCGACACGGGCAAACTGACCGGAGGGTCCTTCTCCATGAAGTAAGGACCCCCTCTCACACCACCACCCCATGGAGATGCGCTTTAGTATTTTTACAGACACTTTTATTCAAAGCGACTCAGGAGGAAATCAGTTGTGAGCCTGTAGGGGTTGAAGCTCAGATATGCCTACTGTTACATTGCCTTACAGTTACAGGCCTTTCTCTTGTATGCCTGCAGGACATTGGGCATCGAACCCAGACCCTTACGGCTTGGGATCAAACACCCTAGCCAATCAGCTATTATACTTTACTGCTCTGTAAATTTCTACACTTTAAATAGCAATCCATCAAACGGAGCAATTAATAAATAAACACCAATTTAACTGCAAAGTCAAGACATGAAGGTCGACATTAGAACTACAGCATTAACTCACCAATATTAAGCTGGCTCCTGTTCAGACATGATGATATCGTTCAAACACTCATCCCAGAATCAAAAGATAATCCCAAAAATAACGGTTTGGTTATATAGATATCTTCAATACATAATTGCGATATCGACTTGCCTTTTTTTTGGCTCTACTTCCATGTGTCTTATTTGACCGGCGTCGTCCAGATATGTACTGTAGTCTCGACTCCACCGCATGGTTCAAGCGACGTGCCCCAGAGACCCATTTGCATGGCCGTTATTTCCACAACATTGCACTTTATCTTTCTCTGGCTCAGTGATCAAGACTGCTCCCTTCGCCTCGGCTGCTTTTAAAGACGCACTTCAACGTGACATCTGCTCTTCAAAAACGCTATTGATCAAGTGATGCTCGCTGTCTTTTTTTTCCTCCTCCACTGCAGTAGCTTTAGGACCGAATATGTATCAATGGTTTAGCGTTGTAGTGAGTGGATCCACTGTAACTCCTTCACAAAAAAGAGATGAAAAGGTAAATCCTTGGTTGCAGAATGTGTTTATCGAGACAACCTGCCCATGTCCGTGAGCTGCCTTTTTTAAATCATCAACCAGCCCTTGTTGGCGGCTTTTAGGCTCAACGCACTAAGGCGACAGCCACTCAGGCCACACGCCTCGTAGTGATCCAGGTTCGATTCCGAGCTGCGGTCCCGTGCTGCATTTCATCCCTCCTCTCTTGAGACCCTTCTCTTCCGTAAAGGCATAGAGACCAAGCCCTTATCCCAGTCAAGCCTCGACGTCAAGCTGCTTCAAGCTTCCGGAACAAATTCTTTAAGGTGCATAGACCGTCTGTGGACTGGGTCTAATGTGTGTGTGTGTGTGTGTGTGTGTGTGTGTGTGTGTTTGTGCGCGCGTGTGTGTCTCGTTTCAGGTACCACGACATGCCAGACGTCATCGATTTCCTGGTTCTCCGGCAGCAGTTTGACAACGGCCGAGAGCGTCAGTGGAGTATAGGTGAGCCTCGCAGTCCCTCGCTCTCGCTCTCTCTCTCTCTCTCTCTCCCTCGCTCTCGTTCTGAACGGAGTCACACCGAGCTCAAACTCGGCTTTTGAGCTTGTGTGTTGAATCCAAAATAAGTCCCACGTCTCGGCGGCCCCAGAATCCACCGTGACTGTGATGAAGCAGTCAGAGCGACCGGGAGGTCACCAGGAGCGCCGCCTTCAAGAGCAGACAGCACATTTCACCCACGTCCACATTGAAGGAACGCGTGTAACTGCAAACACTGTTGACTCGGTGTTCAGTCCTGCTCTCGAGCGGGTTATACCCCAAAGGATCAGATTCTGTCTTTGCCCGTTTACTGCCATATTATCTTAGTTATTAGTTTTACTTGGAACTGCATCAATCGTGTACCACCTAATTACAATTCTGTCTGAATGACCAAATATTAAAATATATCAAATATCAGATACATAGATAATGGCTGGATAGATCGATAGATAAAAGGATAAAAACATAGATACGATGTAGCTCGATGACTGTATGGATATCTAAAGCAGCTAGCTGACTGTATAGATAGCTAAAGTAGCTAGGTGACTATGGATGCTAACAGTAGCTAGGTGACTGTATGTATAGGTACGGTAGCTTGACGATAGCTACAGTAGCTAGGCGACTGTATGGATAGTTGTGGTACCGTGACGATAGCTACAGTAGTTAGGTGACTGTATGTATAGTTACAGTACCGTGACGATAGCTACAGTAGCTAGGCGACTGTATGGATAGTTACGGTACCGTGACGATAGCTACAGTAGCTAGGCGACTGTATGGATAGTTACGGTACCGTGACGATAGCTACAGTAGCTAGGCGACTGTATGGATAGTTACGGTACCGTGACGATAGCTACAGTAGTTAGGTGACTGTATGGATAGCTACAGTGGCTGGACGACTGTATGGTTAGCTGCAGCAGCTAGCTGACTGCACGGACGGTTCTCAACATGGCGTGTGGTGTGTGCGCAGGGGACCGCTTCAGGTCGGTGATCGACGACGCCTGGTGGTTCGGGACCATCGAAAGCCAGGAGCCCTTCCAGTCCCAGTACCCTGACAGCCTGTTCCAGTGCTACAACGTCTGGTAGGCCTGCCCCACGCCCCACGCCCCCCCCACCCCCACCCCTAGCCTGACAAAGAACAGTGTCGATGAATGAAGACAGGACATCTATATATCAAAACCTGGAACCTGATTTGAAGACTACATAAACGGCCTTTAAACTATTTTCATTTTAAGGCCTCGCAAATCTGTTTGAGGGTAATTTCTTCACTACAGCAAGGAAGTACGCAGTGACAAATAGTCACTCGACGGTTTAAGTGATTCAATAAAACCAGAATATTATTTTGCAACGAGTGCAACGTAAATTAACTAACCATGATAAAATAAGAATATTATTCTAATAAATTCTGGAATTGAATCAGAAATGGAACTGCATATGAGTTTTTAGGAGATGTCATTTTTTTCATGATCAAATATTAAAACACCCAGCCAACTGCAGAGATAACCCAACGAAAACGATTGCATTTCACACAATTTATAGATTAAAATGGCCTTCAGCGGTTTACATTTTTACAATGTTTGTGTCCCATATATTTTTATTATTGCACTCCATAACGAAAAATGAATAATTGTCATTGTATCGATGTCTTTTGGAATCTGTGAGTCGGTTCACTGCACCATGCAGTCAATACTTCATACTGGAGAGGGAAGGTAGTAAAACGCGATTCTGCTATGTGTGTGTGTGTTGGATGTTAGTGTAATGTGTTTGTTTTCATCCAGCTGGGACAACGGGGATACTGAGAAGATGAGTCCCTGGGACATGGAGCCCATTCCGAATGAGGGTGAGTTTCAATGATGATGCATTACAAACAGCACTCACACACGCGTGGGCACAACTCCCCACACACACACACACGGTTGTCAACAATGTCAACTACAAACATCTTCTTAATTGTTCTCCCTATTTTCTGTCCCTCCCTTACCCCATCCATCCCTCTCTCCACCACTCTCCCTTTCTCCTTGTCTACATCCCTCTCCCCCCTCCTCCCTCCCTCTCCCCCTCCTCCCGCCCTCTCCCCCTCCTCCCTCCCTCTCCCCCCTCCTCCCGCCCTCTCCCCCTCCTCCCTCCCTCTCCCACCTCCTCCCTCTCCTCCTCCCTCCCACCCCCCCTCCTCCCTCCACCACCCCCTCCCTCCCTCTCCTCCTCCCTCCCTCCCCCCTCCTCCCTCCCTCTCCTCCTCCCTCCCTCCCCCACTTCCTCCCTCCCTCTCCCCCCTCCTCCCTCTCTCGCCCACTTCCTCCCTCCCTCCCTCCCCCACCTCCTCACTCACCTCCTCCCCCACCTCCTCCCTCCCTCTCCCCCCTCCTCCCTCCCTCTCCCACCTCCTCCCTCCCTCCCCCACTCCCTCCCTCTCCTCCCCCACTCCCTCCCTCTCCTCCCCCCCCCCTCCCTCTCCTCCTCCCTCCCTCTCCCACCTCCTCCCTCCCTCTCCTCCTCCCTCTCCCCCCTCCTCCCTCCCTCTATTACCTCCTCCCTCCCTCCCTCCCTCCTCCACCTCCTCCACCTCCCCCCCCTCCTCCCTCCCTCTCCCCCCTCCCTCTCTTACCTCCTCCCTCCCTCTCCCCACCCCCTCCCTCTCCTCCTCCTCCCTCCCTCCCCCACCTCCTCCCTCCCTCTCCCCAGCCTCCTTCCCAGACGAGCTGGGTCTGAGCGTGCCCCTGGCGGAGGAGGAGCAGCAGGAGCTGCTCTACGTGCCCCTGGAGGGCGAGTGGGGCGCCCGCGGCCGCGCCGACGAGTGCGAGCGCATCATCAAAGCCATCGACCAGCTCGTCACTCTCGGTGGGTCACCAGGGCGCGTCGCCCCGGCCCCCTCAGCTCCGACACCATCGGCATGAGACATCAAGAGATACAATAGATAATGCTGAATATATACCCTTCTGTTTCCTGCTCAAAGAGATAACTTATATAATACTAAATATATATAACAACTGACTTGATAATAACAACTTGATCCTCAGCGCTATTCGGTTTGTTGAGCCTTAGTGTTGTGTAACTTTTTTTTTACATTTACTACGTATTTGACTTACTTTTGTTTGGTTAATGTTGAGGTATTATATTTTATTCCTCACTCACCGTGTCAACTTGAGCCTGCCAAAGTAGCGTTTTACTGAGACGAATCATATCGACACGTATTGCACCAGAAATTGCCTCTAATGACTGATATCGCTCTGAAGTGATGTAATCGTACATTGTGCACTGCAACGTCAAAGAAACATCCATGCTCCCTCTAGTGGCCGGTAACGGGAGGGGCCATCTGCCTGGCTTTAGTTTCACTGAAATGCTGAATTGTATGCGGGTGAACCAGTATGGGAGGGATTTATTAATGAGGCCCACAGAGCTCAAACATGGCTCCAATGTGCACAATATATGTTCGCCTGAAACCTGTTCAGAATATCTATAAATTCTAAGAATATATCTATTCAGAAAATCTGTAAATCGAATATCTATGAATATCTGTTCATAATATCTGTTCAGAACATCTATACACCGAAAGTCTGTTCAGAAGATCTTTGAGTATCTTTACGTGCATCAACCAGCGCCTGATATGTAGCAGTTGCAGACCTTCATCGCATTGTATCATCCCCCTCTTTGACCTTTTTTCGAAGGGACTCTTCACAGCGCTTGCTTGTGCATTACATGTTCCCTTTCCAACCCTCTTCCATTCGGCTCCTTTCTCTTCCACCTCCAGACGTGGCGGCGCCCTTCGCCTTCCCCGTGGACCTGCAGGCCTACCCGTCCTATTGCACCGTGGTGGCCTACGTCACCGACCTCAGCAGCATACGCCAGCGGCTTGAGAACCGCTTCTACCGGTACACTCCGCTCACGTGTCTCTTGAGTGTGTGTGTGTGTGTGTGTGTGTGTGAGTGCGGGAGAGATGAATGTTGTTGTGTCCTTCCATCGAATGATGTTGTGTCCTTCCATTGAATGGTGTTGTGTCCTTCCATTGAATGGTGTTGTGTCCTTCCACTGAATGGTGTTGTGTCCTTCCATTGAATGGTGTTGTGTCCTTCCATTGAATGGTGTTGTGTCCTTCCATTGAATGGTGTTGTGTCCTTCCATTGAATGGTGTTGTGTCCTTCCATTGAATGGTGTTGTGTCCTTCCATTGAATGGTGTTGTGTCCTTCCACTGAATGGTGTTGTGTCCTTCCATTGAATGGTGTTGTGTCCTTCCATTGAATGGTGTTGTGTCCTTCCATCGAATGGTGTTGTGTCCTTCTCAGGCGCATGTCTTCCCTGATGTGGGAGGTGCGCTACATCGAGCACAACGCCCAGGCCTTCAACGAGCCCGGTGCCTTCATCGTCACCACCGCCAAGTTCGTGTCGGACCTCATGCTCCAGTTCATCAAGTACGTCCCGGCCTATTCTGTTTTCCTGCTCCAGAGCACTGGGGATGATCCACTTTCTGATTCAGTTAACGACCGGTAGTTTAGTGGTTTTAGTGGTTGTTGATTTAGCAGTGGATGTCTGTTTTTTTTTGCTTTTTATTGCACCACTGTTCCTAAGTATTTACTATGCAGTTACTTAGCCGCTTGTATCTGTGTGTTAAAACTCACAGACAAGTGTTGGGTTGCCTTAATGCAGACGAGATGAAGGCATGTTTTAAGTGACTTTTTTCCCATTCTTTCCATTTCAGGGACCACACTATGACGGACATCATCCCCCTGTACAGAACCATGAAGAAGTCCACCTTCTCTGATTCTGAAGAAGAGGTGGGTCTGGGTGTTTTAGCAGGGATTTATTATAGATGCATTAATCTTGTTGTTATGGATTTTCTGAACCCACAATTCTGAGCAACACTTTAACATGAGCTAGCTCCTAAGTGCATCAAGAGATTGTTTTCGTGAATCCCACTACAGGATGAGGAGGAGGAAGAGGAGGAGGAGAACACTCCGGGAACGTCTGCGAGGAAAACAAAGGTTTGTAATATCAAGTTGTTTGCATGTTAAGCTTGTGTTCAGTGATCTGGATTTTCCTCCCTGCAGTTTACTGCATAGATTATGCGAAACGCACAATTAAATGGATCCCATTTGTATAATTTTTTTCTCAATTAATTATCAAAATAGACATAAATAGTTATATCATTTATTGTAAATAAATTATAAACATACATAAACTAGTATAGATTTTTGTTATTTAGAAAGTGGTTGCATCCCGTTCTATGTTTTCCAATGTTTTCCAGTGGTTTCTTGTGACTAACGCCTCTCGTCTGTGTTTCTTGGGGGTAGGGCCGGCGTCCCATGCAGAGGCAGCGGCGCACTCGGCCGCCGTCCTACGACCCCCAGGCCTGGAGGGGGCGCTGCAAGGAGCTGCTGGACCTCATCTTCCAGTGCGAGGACTCGGAGCCCTTCAGGGAGCCTGTGGACCTGCACGAGTATCCGGTGAGTCTGGGCCGGCCACACTGAGCTCTTTATCAGTTCTCTCTTGTCTTATTCTAATTATGATGTTCTGCAGTCTTTTGGGGGGGGGGGGGGTGCAGGATAGTGTGGTGGCTACTTCAATCTGCAGTGAACCGTGTGCATGGGCAGTGTGCCAACACTTTGACCTGTAAGCATCCTTGAGCAAGATGCCCCCCCCCCCCCCCCCCCCCACCAACTCCTTCATAAAGTACATATGCAGCCTCCGCCAGTGGCTGTGGAGCGTCCGCCGGGAGACCAACATAGTAAAGTATCTGTGCCGCTGCTGTGGTTGTAACCCCTGCAGGACTACCTGGAGATCGTGGAGTCCCCCATGGACTTCAGCACCGTGCAGAGCACCCTCTCCGACGGGAAGTACAAGTCTCCCATCGACCTCTGCAAGGACATCCGCCTCATCTTCAGTAACTCCAAGGCCTACACGCCCAGCAAGAAGTCGCGGGTGAGACGCATCATAACACACGCGCACTTTTCTGATGGATTTTGTTTCCTGATTTTTACGATTATGTTCAGCTTGGTATCTTAGTAGATAGTAATTATCTTGGTAACTCGGTGGTGCTACCCTCTGCTCTGCTGAATTACTTTGACCGTGCGTCATCCTCACTTAGTGGACCCTTTCGCTGGCTAAATCCTTAATATAATGCTCGAGTAAAGGTTTGATTTTATTTTCCAAAAGAGGATTCATGCTGTGATGTGTCTTTGTGTCAGCTGCTGCGTCTTTTCAGTTGTGTTCATGGCTAATACCAACGGCTCTTCTGTGAATAAATAACAGCAGCTGTCGCTTTGAATAAGAATTTGTCCTTTTCTGTTCCGTGGACGTCAGTAACTGGCCGTGAAATGAAAAGAAACAACCAAAACAATTAGAAGAAATATAGATGTTTACACAAGTCTCATCAAGTCTCATTTGTATCTCCCCCCTCTCCCCCCTCTCCCCCCTCTCCCCCCTCTCCCCCCTCTACCCACCAAACACACACACACACACACACACACATCCCCCTCTCCAGATCTACAGCATGAGCCTGCGTCTCTCGGCCCTGTTCGAGGAGCACGTCAACTCCATCCTGGACGACTACAAGGCCATCCACGGCCTGACGGACAAGCTGACCCGCCAGCGGACGGACAGACAGACACGCCACGCCGCCACCGCCTCAGGCTCCGCCTCCGACCGACCGACGCGCCACGCCCCCAAGAGGAGGCGGCGACGCAGGAGCGAATCGCCCGCCAGCAGCACCGCGTCGAGGTACGGTGGGGGGGACGGGGTCTAGGGGGTGGAGCAGGGGTCAAAGGTCACGTCTTTCTTATGCTGTTTGTTAGGGTTAGGGTTTAATAGCATGTTAGGGTTAGGGTTTAATAGCATGTTGTTATTTATGTCCAGTGTGTTGTTTTTGAGTAGCTCCCTGCTGCTGTCATTTCCCGCAGGCAGATAAAGTTATATCTTTCAATCTAGATATATCTATCAAACTAGAGTTAAAGACGTAATAACGTACATAAGAGTTTTCCCTCCCCAAAACACAAGCTCCCTCTCACCCGTCCGTCTCCCCCGTCTCCCCCCCCCCCCCACCCCCACAGCCCCGAGAGGAAAAGGCGCGTGTCCTCCCGGACGTCCGGGCGCCGCGAGCCGTCGCCAGGGCCGACGCCCCCCTCCTCCTCCTCCTCCTCCTCGGGCTCCGCCCCCGCCTCATCCTCGCGGCCGGCCTCGCTGAGGCAGGCTCCGCCCCTCAGGACCCCCCCGCAGCTGCTCAACGGGAAGGGGGACGCCGCGCAGACGCCGGGACGGACGCGCAGCTCGCTGCGGCACTCGACGCACTCGCCCCCGCTGTCCTCGCACGCCGCCGCCGCCGGAGCTAACGCTGGCGCACATGCTAGTGCTAGCGCGCACGCCGCCGCCACAGGTGAGGTTGTGTGGATGTGGAGACGCGGTGGGTGTTCCCAGGTGGCGGACAGCTGCTGTGTGTGTGTTCTGTCAAACAAGACACATAAGGTTGCTTTCACAGCCGAGCGTTGATTACGCTAAAGGTGACATAATACCACCAGGTGTGAGTGTGATTAGCCGCTACAAGCCGTTTTGAAGATCTGCCTCTTCTGACATCACAAGTGGGCGTGTCCACCTAGATGTATGACGGATAGAAGAGCAGTGTTTGCTACAGTCCACCGGGTAGGCTGGTAGGCTGATCCATCCGGCACACATCTAGGTGGACACGCCCACTTGTGATGTCAGAAGAGTTATATTTTCAAAACGGCTTGTATTGGCTAATCACACTCACCTGGTGGAATAATATGTCCCCTTTAACAGTGGTTTAGGAAAGTAACTAAAGACGAGAGTTAAAGCGGGAAAAAACAGGCTTGCTCTCATTATTCTGAAGTGGCTGTATGTATAATGTAGTACCTGTTTTGTATGCTAATACCTACCAGGCCTCTGAGTTTGTGGACCAATCAGAGAGGAGAAATCACGCGCATGCTAGTCGATTGAAAAATAAACGTTTCTTCCTCCGCCTGTCTTCAGAGACACCTACTCGCCTGCTGCGTGGTCACAACCCGGTCGCCGTGACGACCCCCCCGGAACCCGAGAGACCGGCGCGCTCCCCCCCCGCCGAGGGCGGTGGCGGAGGAAGTACCCGACGGAAACTCAGGACCCCCGTACGACTCACGCCAGGTAGGTCCATGATGGAGGTGTCCCCGAGGCAGATTGGCTGAAATGGACATGAACAACACGTATACACGCCAGCTTTGACCCAAAGCCTCGCCCCGTACCGTGGTTCTCGTACCACTCGTACCGCTCTAAAGGCTCAGCTTTGGTTCCGCGTCGACACAACGACCCTGCGGAGGCTTCAACGCGGCCGTCAACCTGTTTTGGTTCTGCGTCGGGCTTTAGTGAGCGGACCAATCACAGCCCTTGCTGCTGCGTCAGGTTGCATTCACAAGGGGCAGGTTACAAGTTTACAACTCATCGGAGGCGCACGTCAGCCCCTTGCGCTGGACGCACGGAGGGTCCGCAAGGACGTCAGGGGTCCGTAAACCCCCGTGCGTCGCGTCGACGTGGAACCATAACCAAGCCTTTAGAACGGCATGTCCCTGCTGTGTGTTCACGCGTCCTCAGAACTGACCACCGTCCCTTCTCCTCTCTGCCCGCAGCCTCTCCCACCCGGACCCCCAGCCGGACCCCGGCCGTCGGCACGGTGCACCTCAACGGCCACAGCCGGGACAGCGGCGGCGGCGGCGGCGGTCATGGGACCGCGGGCGTGGGCCGACGGGGCCGGCGGCCGCGGCCCGAGGCGCCGGCGAGCCCCGCGCCGGAGGTCACCGCCGTGTCGCCCGCCAGCTCCCCCCGGCCACGGGGCCGGCCCCCCGGCAAGAAGAGGGGCCGCAAGAGCAAGCAGGAGCTGGCGGAGCTACGGAGGAGGAGCAGCCATCGCAGCTCCTCCCCTGAGGAGGAAGAGGAAGAGGAAGAGGAGGAGGAGGAGGAGGAGGAAGAGGAGGAGCCCGACCAGTCGACGGGCGAGGAGGGCGGCACCTCGTCGGCGGCCATGCCGTCGGGGCCCGGGACGGCGCCCGCCACCCCCAGGCGCCGCGGACGGCCGCGGCTGGTGCGGCCCGAGGAGGTGGCCCCGCCCCCGGCGGAGCCGCCGTCAGACTCCTCCCCGCTCGGGAGAAGGCGGAGCAGCAGGCGGGCCAACGAGGAGACCACGCCCCCGGCCCAGACCGCCACGCCCCGTGCCCTGCGGAGAGAGTCTCGGAGGGGAGCGGAGGAGGAGGAGGAGGAGGAGGGAGGCGATGACGAAGAGGAAGGGGAGGGGGATGAGGAGGAAGGAGAGGAAGGGGAGGAAGGAGAGGAGGGAGAAGAGGGCGACGGCGGCAGGGGGTCCATGCGCACGCGGAACCAGGGGCGGCGGTCGGCCTTCTACCTAGAGGAGGACTCCGAGGAGGAGCAGAGACAGCTGCTGTTCGAGGACTCGTCCATCACATTCGGGACGTCCTCCAAGGGGCGCGTCCGCAAACTCACAGAGAAGGCCAAGGCCAACCTGATTGGCTGGTAAACCCGATTGGCTGGTCACCTCATTGGCCACTGTAATGGAACAGTCACACAGGATATAAGGATCCAACCATCCTGCAAGGCACAGCGCAGAGACGCATGGGGGGTTTGGGATGGAGGCGGCGGGGGGGACAGAGATCTGGAGACATGCTGGTTGTTTACCCCTCCTTTTTGTGTGTGCGTGCGTGCGTGCGTGCGTATGTGTGTGTGCCTGCGTCTAAACACGCCCAGAACGGAGTCGGTAGAGTCGGCCACCCCTTCCGACTGTGTGACAAAAGAGTTTGGTCGTCGGATTCCTCCCGCTCTATTGGTCCATGTTGGATCCTATCGGGGCGAGCAAACCCTGAGTTCCGCTGCTGAGGGTCACGTGACTTCAGTCACCCCGTTTCAGTCAACCACTCCTCTCGGGCGCCCGGCGATGCCGTCTTATGTCAAATCCTCGGGAAGAACTAGTCTGAGAAAAACAGCTTTAGTACTTGAAAAACCGAACTGCGGAGAACACGAGGTGCGCGTGCGGGCGAGGTACCGACGTCCAGACTTGTGAGGACTTTCCCGGAGACTGATTAAGTGCGCTGTAAGGTCTAAGGAATAAGGTTACGTGTACCAGCCGCAGAGTCATGAAGAGACGACGTAGACGCAACCAGGAATAGCGTTTGTCCCGCCGTCGGTCGACACGCTGCGATGGACGTGTAGAAAACAGACTTCGGACTCTCCTTCTGTAATCACACGGGCGTCTTTTTGATATATATATATATACATATATATATTAAAAAAAAATGTTTTTGCTTTTTGTACGATTTGTACGTGATGTTCGTTGTCTCTCTCTCTCTCTCTCTCGGTTTCGAAAGTCTTACGTGTCGGCAAGAGGGGTCGAGCCCGTCCGACCCTAGTGTGACTGTTTTGTGCTGAAATACCAAATGGGCGTGCCTCGGTGGGTACCATAGATCTGTAGGTTCTGTTTACTCTCCCAGTGAGTGAGTGAGTGCGAATGAGTGAGTGTGGGTGTGTGTTACTTCTTTGTTCCTGCACGTCAACTATAGAGGGAAAGAGGCGGTGACTTGATGTTTTTTGTGTTGTTTTATTACATTGATGAGGAGAACGAGATGCATGGTGAGAGCTTCATCTATATGTCTGTATAGACATGTTCCAATGTCCAACATTAGCAATACCTTGTGCCTTTTGTCCCTGTTTGTGTGGGGTGCGTGTGCGCGCGTGTGTGCGTGTGCATGTGTGTGCACGCACTTGAACATGGGGTGTGCGTGTGTGCTGTGCTTGCGTGAGAATTGGATGAGTGTGTGTGTGTGTGTGTGTGTGTGTGTGTGTGTGTGTATGCATGCTTGCATGGTGTGTTTTTGTGTGTGTGTGTGTCTGTGTGTGTGTGCGTCTGTGTGTGTAGAAGTGTCCGTGAGAGGGGGCCTGCCCGTAATTCCGACACCTCATTGTTCCGACGTATCAATGGTTCGAAATATTTCCCATTAGATCGAGTGTATAACGTGCGCTTCATAAATTCACCTCTTGTGACCGTTCAAGCCCACAGCAACAGTCTGGCTTGGTGAAGTGCACTGCTGGAACTTAGCCTACATCGTCTTTTATTGTTGGTTTCATAATCATCATCTCATGAGGAATTGCGCCTTGGCCTTGAACCGTCGGTCTAATGCGCCTCCTTTTTGAAAAGTCTGACAAACGGACCTTCGGACCAATGGGTTCCGTTTTCGGAACATTGAACCGTCGGCATAGTGGCATGTCGATCTAATGGGAAATATTTCGGACCATTGAGACGTCGGAACAATGAGGCTTCGGAATTACGGCATGGCACCCGTGAGAGTGAGCGTATGCGTGTGTAACACAACTGAGTGTCGTTCACTTTTGGCGTACAAACAGTGGCATAAAGTTCGATTGTTGTGAAACTTCTCAAAGAAATGTATTTATAGCAGTCAAGAAAAAGATTTTACTGTTGTTGTAAACAAACCATTATTCACGTTGCTATATAATCCAACTATAACCAACCTATTGTTAGTTTATACACACGGTACAGCACTGCAGTTGCTGGGGGCGTCCAGTTCAGTTTTTAAAGAGTGAACGTGTACATTTTAAAACAAGTTGAGTTTTAAACGGGTCGCAAACTATAACATTGTGCGTTTAATGTTTCTACAGTGAACAGACACACACACACACACACACACACACACACACACACACACACACACACACACACACACACACACACACACACACACACACACACACACACACACACACTCTTCCATTGTGCATGTTCTAGCACTTTCACACACCTAAATCTGAACAAAACTGGATCGAGCCAGATTTAGCTGTATCAAACTGGATTTGGATTGGAGGCGCTTGATGCATAGAAGAAAGCCTGGGTATTGATTTTTCTGATTGTGTGCCTTGGCTGGTGAAGCATCACTTTCTTCTTTTTAGTCTTTACCAACATTCTGGTTGTGTTGTTTTAATTAAATTCAAGAACGGGCAGAATTCTCAAATTGGAGTGAACACTATAATGAACAGAAGAGACTAATATAGTTAAACAGAGATACTAGATTGCTCCCTGTAGCTGCAAATCTGTCATTGTGTCTTCGTTTTTTAATGTAAAACAGCATTCATCTATTGTTTTCACTGCGGATAGAGATTGCATTGTGGCGATGACAAACAGTCAAACAATGTGAAAGGATGGTAAACACCATCCTTTCAACTTGGTAATCTTGCTGAATATTTGGGTTTTAACTATTCAATACACGTCATTAAAACTTGAGGTTGACAAAAAGACAGAGAATATTACATACATTTCTGTCACTTAATGGCATTCAAGCATTGCCGCAGAATTAAGGTAACCAAAATCCCAGGTTGTAGTTAGACTCCTATCACAATATTTCAGAGTGTAACGTACCACTCTGCCCTTTTTGTGTTTTAACCCTTGGAGGACAGAATTATGTCTTTATGGGGCCACTTCCTGGGCATCCACTTGGCTTATTATTAGTCTAGTCATGTCACATATTATCAACTATATAAATGTCATCCGTTTGTTATCGTTACGTTTGGTAGGGGATTTATATAATGCCAAATGTTGTCGCTGGTCACTGATGTTATTTTTGGAAACATGGCTTATGAATGTGTTTTATTTGATTGTTTTTGTTCCTTTTCTTCTGGATCTATCTGAATGTCCCTGCTTGTGAGTGGGTCAGGGGGATACAGGGGGAGGGGGGGAGGGGTCCTTCCATTCTGGAACAAGTCGACTGTTGTTTTGATCCTGTCTCTTTCCCTGCCATAAATAGTCACTATGTGTGTAATTATATCTGTTGGGTGGATTTTATTGTGCTGGAATGATACTTATAGGTTGATAAATAGATATATGATGTGAAACAAACTGCTGCGGAGGATTTATCGCATCTATAAAGATCTCTTTGTTTTTCCTACAACGACTACGTTAATGGAGTCGACATTTGCAACGAAAAACCAAAAAGGTATTCTAGTTAATGAGAAGCAAAAGACGCTAATATTCAGTCAGGAGTGAATGATGTCGATTCAGCAGAATCTATACAAACAATTATTATTTTATTCAGATTTAAGTATAGCTTTACTCAAACCAGACAGTATGTTAAAAAACATTCTGGAATGTTTGTGTGAGTGCACACACACACAAACACACACGCACACGCATACACACAAATGCACACACGCAAACACTAATATCCATGACGTCAAATTGCTTTTGGTGTCTTGAAAAGCGCCATTAAATTGTTTCAATATATTCTTTATTCAACCTGGCAAGTCATTGAAGACAAGTCACTTATATTCACCCACGTTATTTCTAACTGCAAACCATTGTCTGACAGGTAGCCTATATGGTTATGTCTTAATAAAGAACGGCAGGCGGGGTTGAGCCAGGGTTAAGCCTTCAAAGCCAGTGACACCTCTATTTGGGTTTTACTATTTCTTCCTTGTTTAGATGGAGCAGCTAAGTAAGACGATATGGGATGAATGGTCAGGTGACCTTAAAATAGTCTCTCTCTCTCTCTCTCTCTCTCTCTCTCTCTCTCTCTCTCTCTCTCTCTCTCTCTCTCTCTCTCTCTCTCTCTCTCTCTCTCTCTCTCTCTCTCTCTCTCTCTCTCTCTCTCTCTCTCTCTCTCTCTCTCTTCCCCCCCGTCTGTCTGTGTTTCTCTTTAACAGAAACAATAAATTGCATGGCCGTCCTTCATTAATTGCTTTGCGATTAAACTTCTTTGTTGTGATTGGTGGAAAAACTTGTGTGACAATTAATGAGACCCCCCCACCACCTGGAGCGAGGTATGTTCAAATGTCTCACGTGGGGGAGTGCTTCCATGACTGCCAATCATTCCTCTAGCACAGTAAGGATTGTATATTAAAACCTCAGTGTGTGAGTTTGTGTGTAAGTGTTCCAACAGAAGTGGGTGTATTTTGGATTTTCAGATTGTGCCGTCGCTCACTCCTTATATTTCAAGACAATAAAAATTCGTTGTGCCATTTCTACTCGGTCTTCATCTTCAGAGTTGGTGAAAGAACAGGTTACTGAAACTATCCTCATTTAGACGTCCTGTTGTGATTCATTCTAACCGGACGTGGCCGATAGCATCATCTGGTGTCGTCGAAGCGCTACTGCGTATAGGCCTAAACACGTGCTGGGAGGGACACGATGTGGGCGCGAGGACGTGTCGAGGAGCGAGAGGCCGCGCCGCTGCTCGTGGGCCGCGATGATTGGCCTGACGACCAGCATGGCAATATTTCCTACACAGGTGTCCGTGTCAAGGCACTGAGAGTGTATGTAAATACAATTAAGTGAAACTCGTCACTGACGAGTGTACAGCGACGTCAAACAAACCCCTCAAAGAAACTTTAGTCCACACAGGTTGAGTTGTAATTGGATTGGGTAAATTCGACTGGTTTGATGAGAGCAGACCATCACTAAAAGGTAAGCAAGCGGACTTGCGCTCGTCCATGTAGTCCGACGCGTTGACAGCTGTTTCCCAGAGCAGGCAGTAAAACTGCATACACCGGTCGGGTTGGACAAAACTGCGCCACCACAACTGATACGGAAATAAGGATTTCAGCGTATTGTGTAGTGTAGCAAGCGTTGCTATGACATGTAGTTAGGCGGCCTGCTATTCCTACTCAATAACGATCGCAATGCAATTTGTAACATTGAAGTAGGCTATGCATTAATTAATTTTGATGTCGATATTGTCAACTCTTTTTTCTTTTTACTTTCTGTTATCCCAAAGTAGGTTCAGGAAGTCTATACGAGCAGACGCGCCAAACAAGTGTTGTCTTTCCATGAATTGGTAATAGGCTTTTTAAAGAATAGGTTCTTTGCGCCTTGTCTGTCCCAGGCCTGTATCTGAGGTGAGATGAAAGATGCCGCAGATCGCGGCCACCACAGTGCTGCAGCTTGCGCTGCTCCTCTCTGCCCTTCCCGCCCAGTATTTGATCTCGCGCTGGAGCGGGTCGACGGTGGCGCAGCGCTTCCACGCAATCACGCGGTAAGTTCAACAAAGTGTTATTTATTCATAGTCTGCTATAGGACAAAATAAAGTTAACATAGTAGGGTATTGTTTCGTGCACTATTTCTGTTTCACTGTGTGTGTGTGTGTGTGTGTGTGTGTGTGTGTGTGTGTGTGTGTGTGTGTGTGTGTGTGTGTGTGTGTGTGTGTATAAATATTTGGATTGATATGTCCAATGCTTTTTGGAAATGATTCCTTCATAAAACGTGCCAGACAGATTTTGTATACATTTTATCCTTGTAATTAGCTACGTGGGTATGCCGTCTTTCAGAACCTTTCATTACCCGCACAAAATAGAGAAAAAAGAGAGCATCCTCAATGTATCCAGCACTTCTGAAAATGCACTTCCGAATGCGTCTCTGTCCCCAGCACATTTCAAACCAAACTGACGCCCATGATTGTAACCATGCTAATGTCGTAGGTTGCGTGGGATCTGGAGAGAATGGAAGGCATCATACCTCAACAGCACGGCGTGGAGCGAATCGGTGCACGAGCACATGTCTAAAGTCAGGTGCGTGCGTGAACCAAGAACCCTTTCGTCTCAGCACTAAATTAAACCAAACGCTCATTGGGCCTACCTGAATGTCCGTTGGAAACTGGAATAAATAGGCCTACCTATGAATTACTAAAATAATGATTAAATTAAATGTCTTGCAGGTCTCTGATTGGTTTAGGGGAGGGAGGCCAGGTCTCACCAAAATTCGCTGATCCTGAATGGACGATGTTGGACAATGATCAGGGCTATTTTGGAGGTTTGTGAGTCTGAAATGGGAACAGTCTATAGGCCTAGCTGATGGAAATAGGATATAAGCATTTCGATCAACTTATTAATATAGTTCATATCTTTTTCAGCCAGACCGATTTTTAATTTAAATATCCCATCTTCTGCAATAAACTAAATGCTTTACTCCCCAAAAATATTTGAAGCTTCATATCTTACAAATAAGCTCATTCAAGCAAATAAGTGATAGACCGCAACCCCTTCCCCCACACACACGCACACACACACAAACAAACACAAACACAAACACACACACAATCTCACTTCCCCCTTATCAGACCCAACCGTCAACATTGAGGCCTTTGGGTCCATTTCCTCCTTTTCTAAAAAGAACCTTATCAGCTTCTAGGGCCGTGCGTAGCCCCCGCCCACTCTTCGTCTTCCTGCGGGTGGGCGAGGTGGTGAGGGAGAGGAAGGCTAACATGGTCGGCGTGGTGATAGGCTGGGATGCTGAGCTCCGGGCTCCTCCGGAGTGGCTCAACAAAGTGTACTCCGACCATGAGGTGAGTCCAGCTGAAGCCACAGCCTGAACGGTACAGCACTGTATTTATCAAGATGCTGTTATCAACACTGTTCTCAAGGTTGAGTTAGCACCGAACACGGTTTGCTACGCTGGGGACGGTTCTGACTCTGAGTACCCATGGGAACCAGACGAATTTGCCAGCTCACGCTTCATTTCCTGTGGTACATACTGTACTGTATGTCTGGCCCCCCTCCCGTTCAAACAGATTTCCAGCAGACCCGGCCCAGTTTGGGCCAATCACAGCGGTGTATCCGATAAAGGGGCGGGATTGATACATTTTCTGTACAGAGGCGCGCCCTTCATAAACAACCAAGATGGCTGATGTGTCACAAGTTTCCATAGTCCGATTGTTTGTAGGTCTTTTCAATTGGGCTGGTGATGTCAGGCTATTTTCTGATCGATCCCAGCCGAAGCCTGTTGATCTTTATAATGTGATGATGTGTCAAAATGAACACATAACACATAAAATATGCAACCTCCTCACCTCAACTAGTGTCATCGTTAAATGTTTTGCTTACTTCAGCGACAGCCTCCATGGTTAACCTAGGTGACCCACTCACACATTTTGCATATTTGTGTTTTTAGATACTCGTGTGGCTTAGTGCATGTCAATGTGCAAATGTGATGTCGTACCTGTTGTTGTACATTTGTGTAATGCTGTGTGGCTGACCGTGTTTCTGTGTGTTTGTCTATGTGTGTGTGTGTGTGTGTTTGTCTATGTGTGTGTGTGTGTGTGTGTGTGTGTGTGCGTGCAGGAGGCCAAAGCACTGCACACGCCCCACTACAAGGTTATATTCCACGGCCCAGGAGCTAAGTCTGTCCTGATTGCTTACCTCCCTCAAACACAGCTGGAGCGCATCACTGATGTGGAGGTAGTCACTGTTGAACCGACACACACACACACACACACACACACACACACACACACACACACACACACACACACACACAGAATATTGGCCTGATACGCTCACACTTTTAATAGTTTTGTTTTGAATCATCATGTTCATCAATTCGAATTAACGGCTATGTAGGCGATAGTTGTTTGTTTAAGCAGGAAGATAGCCAAAATTACAATATCGCTTACAGCGCCTTTAAATAATAGTAATTTGGCGAAAGACTATGCTTGTGTGTGATCCAAAACCTAGAGTTAGACATTGGGGATCGAACCTTGTGTCTTTTGGCAGGAAGTCACAACCCCACAATACAAGACACTTTGCCTAATGCATCCTCCTGCTGATACAAAAGCTTGTTTCCCCCTGCAGCTGACGATCCCCACATTGGAGAAGTACTTCACCCACTTCAACGGCAAACAGTTCGTCATGCAGAGCTGGCTCAGAAAGATGTACCCCGACGACGAGGTCGAGGACGAAGAAGAGACATGGCTCCATTGAAGTGGTGAATATACTGTCATGCAGCTATTTGTGTGCATGTGCTTGCATGCACACACACACACACACACACACACACACACACACACACACACACACACACACACACACACACACACACACACACACACACACACACACACGTGTGGTTTGCAGACCGAATGTCTGATGCACCGCAGATAAACCCGAGGTTCAATTTTCGCCAAAATAACACTTTTAACCGTGGCTGCAAAAGTATTTTGCGCAGAGTCTTGTAAGATTCAAAGACTGATTAAGGGTTTGGGAGCTAGTATGTCAGAGTTTCGACAGAGTTTAACTAGCAATGAGTGTAATGTGTTTAGCAGAGAAGAAGAACAGAGGTTCAAAGGTTAACTGGAATGTCCATGAGAAACAATGAGTGTAATGAAGAAAGATTTTTTTTTTTAGTACCTTGATGTCAAACTAAGTGGTTCTTAAAAAATGATCTGCATACTGATACAATAACAACCGTGCAATAAAATATAGTTTATTCTACAAAAATAGAATCCTTCTTCAGGACTTCATATATATATAAGAAAATGGCGATGGTGAATGAATGTGTTCAGTGTTTCTTCCGGGCCTTGTCCAGGAACGTGAAGGTGACCGACACCCGCGCCGACGCCCATGCCACAGTCCGACGGTGGGTGACAGAACAGGTGGCCTCCCCCTCTCTCTTGACCCCGTCCTCCCCCTCCTGTTCCTCATCCCCGTCCTCTGGGCTCCTCCACTCGCGTGTCTCCTCCTCTCTGACCAGCAGGGGGGGCCCCAGAGTCTGCCCCAGCAGGTGGCTCAGGTCGCTGGCCTTGCGCTGGGCGTTTTCAACCGCCTCGAGACACACCCTGCATCTACAGGACGCAGAGACACGCGGGAGGACTGTTACGGACAAGCATGGGGTGGCTGGGAGTTGGATAGGTGGGATGGAGGGATAATGGATTGACCTTTTTTTTGTGGAAATACCAAATATTCACTGCTTGTAACGTCATTGTTGCAAATCAAAGACAGCATTGATGTATTTGTGCATGTGTTACAGGAAGGACTTAGAGATAGTGATCACTTATGTGTATACACCTAACAACGAAAATCCACAGTTGCATAATCACAGAGACTGCGTCTAATGACAAAACGGCCCATTGAAAGATGATTTAGAATGAGCCCATAGTCATAATTCGTAACGAAGGAACAGCAACTGTTGGATGTTTCATTGAATGTCAAATTATGATAAATACGACAATATACAGTGTTTCCCCCAGAAAATGTCTTAGTCAAGGTGGTCAAGGAGGAGGGGGGGGGGTCCGTTTCAATTCCATTCAAAAAGCCTTATGGCACGACCATTGTAACAGTATTACTGATGCATATTGATCTTTATTTTTTTACACCTGATGGAAGTATGTTTTCTTTCCTTACGAGAGTTTTCTACTTTGTTAATGCATAATAATTAAAAAGTATTTATTAAAAATATATATATATTATATACCTTGGTAGTGAAGGCGGGCCCTATTGTTGTTAACAACACAGTACTGGGGGAAACACAGATATAAATAGTTGTTTATTTTACAGAGTGGGGTTTCTATGTAATAAAATGACAGACAATGTCTATAACTGATTCATGTATTAATATAAGTTTGTTATTACCTGAGATTACTGAGGGACTCTTTGCTGTGGTGGAACCGAGGCGATCCTATGGAGACGCTTTTATCCAGCTTCTCCAGTAGAACGCAGCACACTCTGTCCATCGTGTGGAAGTCTGAGAAATCCACCGCGGCCTGTGTGGTAAACAAGGCCAGGACATGGAGGGACCATTCAAGAGCTGTCATTTAATATGAGGGCAGTTTGTTATAAATGGAATAGTTCGGCTTGCCTCTGTGTGAGACCATTTCGATTTAAGAGAGCTTCTGGCGAAGTTCTGATCATCCGCGCACATCTCTTCTCTGATTTGTTCAGGGAATCAATGTCGCCCGTCAATAACATCTACATTTCAAAATCCTGCACGCCCTTCATCATTTCACAACTCTCTTCATCGTAGCATTCAGCACCTTCATTTGTTATTCAGGAGCAGATAGTAGTTTGGCATGTTACTCAAGGATAGAGAGACTTAACACCCAATATTGGACCCTCTTCAAGTATGGGGTTCCGATGTCAAAATATAAGACTTAAGACCAACCCCTCACCTCTGCCTGCATATGATACACGTCATTCTCCCGATGGATACTCCTCTTCACAGACACCACTTCTTCTTTGACACCATGTTGTCTGAAAATGATGAGAACAATGATATAACGGCTGGGAAGCACACGTTGATCAAGGACCCATAATTCCTGAATGAGGCTTCACGACTACTCCCTCGGAGTAGACTAATGCCGCTTTCACACCAAAAAGAACCGAGAGCCAGTTCCGGGCTGGTGCTAGGGCCAGTTCCAAACTGGTTCCAGCCTTACCCCAGTTAAGAACCGGTTGGTTTCACACCGGCCAGAGCCAGCCATGGAGCCGGCGTGAGCAACGTCATGACGTCACTGCAAACGTCTCCGCTAGTGAGCTTGGACAGAAGCATACGGCCGACATCTTTCTTTATTCTGGGTGGAAATAGTAACATAGTTACGCCATTAAATGCGTTTATGGAAACATTTTTAGCGAGAAATGTGCATTTTACTTTCATAATGTTCGCTCGGTGAATGTGAAGGATGTTTGGTTTGATAGTTATGACGAAGAGGGAACGCTCCGTTCACTTGCATGGACATGGACTCATCTGGCTGCGTTGGCGCGTTGACGCGTTGAACCACCACACAATGATCAAGCGTCAGGTTAGGCGCGCAGAAGAACCCTCGCGCCAGTTTCAAACACAACAACAACAATTTCGTCTTCGATTCAATCCGTGTATGGTTCGTTCTTTGAATATTCCGATTTAAAACAAAATCAGAAAAAACAAAAAAGAACCATACACGGATTCACGTCCATTGTTTACTTCGGTGTTTTAAAAAATGCCGGTCTTCGTTGGTCTTCCTGTTTATGAAGGTACGGATAACTCCTCCCCCTGCCCCCGGCGTAAAAGCGGTTCTAGTTCTAGCCCAGCTCTAAAGCGGGGCCAGAGTTGAACCGGTTTTTAGGGGCCGGAGCCGGTTCTTTGGCGGTGTGAAACCAAAGCCCTGGCCCTAGCTCCGAACTGGCCCGGAACCGGCCCCGATTTTGCGGCGGTGTGAAAGGGGCATAAGTGCGGCTAGTAGACTCAATCGGTCAAAGATGCTGACTAGATCTAGATTTTGCTGAACAGGGTACCAGGCAAGCTTTAATTAGGCTCAAAGTAAATTAAAGTGCACCTAAGTGTTTGTTGTATGTATTCAAGTCGGCGGGACACGCTGCTGCTGGCGTCGCTGGCCGACTCCTTGCTGCTGCTCACTCGGATGCTCAGAGTCACACGGTCCGCCTGGCGAGAATCTTCCGCGAATCCGGTAACCTGGACCTCTCTCACTCTAGGACCTCTCTGTGGGGGAGTGGAAGGCGACACAAGCCCTCTCTGTCTATGGGGAGCAGAATCCCCAGAGTCAAAACAAACTCGGTTCTGGTTGTCCATGGCGGTAGCAGCCCAAGCCAACTTCTGCTGCTATGGTGATACAATGGATGATGGTGGTGTGAAGGGAAGTGTAGTTTTATTATTGTTCACTGGGGACTACAACGACGGCGAGTCGTTTGTTCTCAAGGAAAGCGTTGTTACTTTGTTTGGCCACTAGGCGGGAGGCAATGCTCCGGTTTTGAGTTTACCAAGCCGAGACATATTGAGCAAATTGCAAAGCATGGGGATAATAGTCAATAATAAAACACGAGACATAGCGCAATGGGAAACCCAACTCACCCGTGAGTTTTAAAACTATTGCTGCTTGTCGCCAATAGGTGGCAGTCCAAGCTTTTGAAGCAACCTCATAACCTGGTAATGGGCCATTTAGACTATTAAGGAGAGCATACAGTCATCTCCTTGCTGGAAATTAATCGGCCTACACGTTATCGCAATTATGTCAAGTTTTCAAATGCAACAATTGTAATAACTAAAGGCAATGCCACAACCTACTGTATAGGGTGAATATATAAGAATAATAGTAGTATTATTCTAATTAATAATAATAATAATACGTTCATTGGAGTAATATTGGATTGCTTATCAATAAAGAAAAAAACAAAGGTTCGAAATTCAAATCGACTTAAACTATATAATACTATACTAATAACTATATAAGACTAATATTTTAAATGATACATATATAATATTAACTGAAGGGGGACATCTTTCGATTTAGTAGGCTATATAATGCGCTCATTTTAAATAATCACTAATATAGATATCTATTAATATTAATTTATATAATTAGAATATTGTACAATGAATTTACAAACAAATAAACGAAGGTTTAAACCAGATTTAATCTTCAAAAATTAAGGTTTCCATTATAGTTAGGCCGTTCGATGGCCTCTTAAGTTATTTTACAATTCTTAATATGTTTTATAAAAAATAAAAATAACAGCATAACGTAATTTGTTACTGAAATAAAAAATTAAAAGCCCCCAATGCATTTAGATCAACAAATGCGGCTGTTTTATTTTCTTTTATCTAAACGCTGGGCGCCGATAGCACTCGTCCGCTCTGTGTGCCTACTTATGCCTCTAGTATAAACATTTTGTTTGGATTGCTCCGACAAGTAAATGGTGAAATGCGTTTTTTATTAATAACCTAGAAATGAAAGGCACTATTTGTTGTTGTGTCTGGTTTCCCTTCCCGTCATATGAAGCTCCCTCCAACAGAGACGCAGGCAGGGTACCGCACCAATGTAGAACATCGCTTTGTATTTGCGAAAAAGAGATAGTCCTATTATACGGTAAAAATCTCAAGACCTTAGGAAGAAAAAAACAATTGCATTTATTAAGGTGTTATTGTTAAAATGACTTATTAGGCTACTGTTTTTATATTTCCAACGAATATTGTACATTGGTAACACTTTATAATAAGGTGCCATAATAAATAGCAAACTAGTCATTATCTAACCCTTTGTCAATATTTGTTAATTGTTACTAAAGTATCTATTAGGTGCAAGTTAATCGTTTTTTTTTCACTGACCAGAGTGTCGCTGGTTAGGGTTAGGGTTAGGGTCGTGTGTTAGGGTTTGGGCCATGTGTTATGGTTAGGGTTAGGGTTAGGGCCATGTGTTTTGGTTAGGGTTAGGGCAGTGTGTTAGGGTTAGGGTCCTGTGTTAGGGTTGGGGTAAGGTTATGCAAACAACTAATATTTTATTAATGACGAAAAAACTATTAACTTGTGCCAAATAGATATTTTAGTAACAATTAACACATATTAACAAAGGGTTAGGTAATGACTAGTTTGCTTTTTATTATGGCACCTTATTATATAGTGTTACCTGTACATTAAAGTCAATGGTGTTAAAACTGTCTACAACTGTCTGTATATAGGCTATAGGTTAGAGTCAAAAATAAATGGCCAGCGAAGGAAGGGGTCTATGGCTATCACACATTCTTCCTCTGATGGTGGGTGCAGTTCTTATTATGCATATGAAAGCTTTTAAATATAATCCACACAAATTTACATCACTGTCATCATCTCATTTTAGGGGTTTCGGTTGGACCTACAGGTGTTTGTCTTGAATAAATACCAGAAATTCATGAGGTGAAAGTGCCAGATTAAAGTTGTTTTGGTAAATTATCTAGTTAAGAAGTGACCATTTCGTAACCATGGGAATCTTCTGAGTTGCAACACGATAATCCCGTTTAAATCCCCAGCAATGGGAGTGCAGTCCCAGGGCGAGGAAGATGTGAACGCCACCACCCAGGGTATGACTGTCCTCTTTCATCCTGGTTCGCTGATCCACAGGTTGAAGAGGAAGTGGGGCTCGGAAGTCCACAGAGATGCTCTCTCTCTCTCTCTCTCTCTCTCTCTCTCTCTCTCTCTCTCTCTCTCTCTCTCTCTCTCTCTCTCTCTCTCTCTCTCTCTCTCTCTCTCTCTCTCTCTCTCTCTCTCTCTCTCCTCCTCTCTCTCTCTCTCTCTCTCTCTCTCTCTCTCTCTCTCTCTCTCTCTCTCTCTCTCTCTCTCTCTCTCTCTCTCTCTCTCTCTCTCTCTCTCTCTCTCTCTCTCTCTCTCTCTCTCTCTCAGAATTTAGTGGATGCCATTTTCTCACGGCGCACACGAGTCCCTTGGCCTTCTGTCTGTGTAAACAGCTGGCAGTCAAATAAACAGTCCTGTCAACAGCCCACACACAAACA
>NC_079432.1:5872312-5874812 GCF_026213295.1 Gadus chalcogrammus
AATCTGCGCGGGTTATAATTGGCCGTCGTGAATCAGGTGGGAGTCTCCGGGCCCGTCAATGTTAATCTCCACGCCGTGTTTTAATGGTGGCCCGGTGCTTTCATGCTCAAGGCAAAAGACACTCCCGCAGTCTTGTTTTCCACGTTTCTGCTCTGGAATCGAATGGATTGAAACAGCGTTATTTATCGGCTTTCCGGGCCATTCCGCGCTTTAATTTGCCCTGCACCGGAGGCTATGGTTACACTCTTTACACTGGCTCTGTTTCAAGTCAACGGTGGATACTAAATACTGTTCCTTGGCCGTTTAACTAGTGCCAAGCTGCGCTTATTTCTGTCTCCTTTTTCTCGAATCCTAACCTGTAGAGCTTTGATTTTACGACGGACTCTCTTGTTTTAACGATTGATTTTAAAAGGGCGTTTGGGTCTCTATATAGGTCGATAATTATTCAATATTATATATTTTTTATAACACCATAATTTGATGTCTTTCTGACGCCGCTGGTGGCGTCAGTGTGTGAAGGTGCTAATCCATCATCATCTCCACAAATAAAGTGTACAAATATTACACAATAACACTTAAATACAGGAGTAGGATTACAAAGGAAACCAGGCACTCTGCCCTGGAGAGCCTGGGTGAAGAGGTGTCCTGGAATGGCAGAGGTGTAAATCTACTGCCCATTCCCCCCCGGGGGAGGGGGGAGGGGGGTGATAAAGGGGGGAGAAAGAGGCAAGGGGGGGTGCCCGTTCTTTCCCCAGCTCACCGATCAATAAAGTTAATTCAAAACATTCACACTCTGCCATCTGAAATCAACCATTTAATGAGTTGCTGTTCCAGTAAAAGTGTATAAGTGTAAAAGGGCCCTCCAGATTTATTAGATGAGAGAGAGAGAAAGAGGGAGAGAGAAAGAGGGAGAGAGAGAGAGAGAGAGAGAGAGAGAGAGAGAGAGAGAGAGAGAGAGAGAGAGAGAGAGGGAGAGAGGGAGAGAAGGTCAGTGTCTGGACTGGTGTAAGTGTAAACAGAGTCCCACATTAATGGACCCTTCACAAAAGACACAAATGAACAAAATCAACAATTTCTTGATCTAAATTTCACAAAATAATTCTTTCAAATCTGGCTTTAAGGAAGAGACTCCTTCGCCTCTCGAGGTTGACGGCGGTGTGTACAGTACGCTGCCAGACTGTTAAATCCCCGTGGAATAAACAATACAGCCACACATTTATCCCCGTTTACCGCACAGACCAGAGAACGATTACGGAGAGGAACCGGCCTCACAGCAGATATCACCATCATAATGCCTCTCCCACGATGACCATAAACTGCACACAAACAAAAACAAATGTTGCGTGAAGGTGCAGCAATTCCTCTTTTTGAGTAAGCCCTCACAGCTGGGGGTCCCCTTAATGACTCCCCCCCCCCCACCCCCCCTCCCCCTTCCCTCCCTCCTGCTGACTAAACCATCCCCATCCGTCTGGGAGAATCGGAAAAAGGGGAAATAAATAAACCGTTTGGACTAGAGGCTAAGAAGTCAGCAACACATTATACCCGGAGTCCATTTCCTCCCGGCTAGATGAGCTCCAGGTAAGAGGAACAGGAAGAGAGAGGGGCCGTATTTACGCTGCACGCGTTCTATGGAGTGCATCCCTACGTGAGAGTCAAATTGAGCCTGAGTCTGCGGCCAGCGCTGCCGGTGCTGCTGCAGGCTGCAGGCTCTCGCTGCCTTGTCTTCAGCTGTCTGCACAACGTCACGGGGGATTATACCCTCCGCCTCGTTTCATTCCGCACATCCAGCAGACCCCCCCCCCCCTCCTCCAGCCCCTCTACCCCCAAGACTCCTTCCTCCTCCTCCTCCGTTTGATTTAAGAACTTTCCGGGCCTGCACCGCTGCGATTTCTCCGTCCGCCCGGTGGGGCTTCCTTGATCCCTCCCCCCCCCCCCCCCCCCCCCCCTCCCCCCAACTAAGTCCCATATAAACGGGCTTCATTACGTCTGGCCTCAACGCCTGCTCGGAATCATCTGAGGATTGATTAACGCTGATGGGGTGAAGATACGTTAACCGTGTGGCTGTCTGACGCTCTGTTCGCTACCGGAGCAACACATACCCCCCCCCCCCTAACCTCCCCGCCCCCCACCCCCACCCCCCTCATCGCCGACCTTTCTCCCCCCCAAGGCTCGCAGAGGGATCGAGGGAGGAAGACAAAATTAAATCGTCCCTTTCACCATGATGACTTACTTTCGTTGGTGGGGGAGGGAGGGGGGGCGGTTATATTACCCCCGCATGAGGTAAATCCCTCTAGCAGCTGCTGAGGCGACGGGGCAACTTTAAGCTAAAGGCTGTGTTTTACCGGATCGCGTTACCCATGGGCGCGCGGCGGCGGCGGCGGCCAGCGGAGCCACACAGCCCTGCATGTTAACACGCTCGCGTGGAACGAATGGACCGGTCCCAGAGCCCGGGGAGAGAGAGCCCGGTGGAGTCGCCCGCTGTGGGGGCTCGGGGCGATCG
>NC_079432.1:5882565-5940065 GCF_026213295.1 Gadus chalcogrammus
GAGGATGAGAGAGAGAGAGAGAGAGAGAGAGAGAGACGCACACACACACACATACACACACACACACTGTGTGGCCTTGACTGATGATGACATATCCCAACGTTCTCCAGACAACGTTCTTCTTATGAAGTCATCCTCAAGTGACGGCGAATCATCCGCTCCAGAGTCTTGCAAAAACGTCCAAGGAAAATAAGTTATAGCCATTGCGCTAGCTGCTATTAAAGATGTATTCCACGCAGGTCACCTTTAAATAAACAATAAATGACTTCTTAAGATAGCTGCTTTAAATGACCTTTTTAGCTTTAGTTCATTTTATACACCCAATAAAATAGTTATTATGGCTATGATAAACCTTGCAAATAAAATAAATAAATAAAAAATAAATTGTGTGTGTGTGTGTGTGTGTGTGTGTGTGTGTGTGTGTGTGTGTGTGTGTGTGTGTGTGTGTGTGTGTGTGTGTGTGTGTGTGTGTGTGTGTGTGTGTCTGCGGCTTTACTCAGGAGGTAGAGCAGTTGTCTTGTAACCAAAGGGTTGCTAGTTCGATCCCCACCTTCTCCTAGCTGTTGATGTGTCCCTGAGCAAGACACTTAACCCTAACTGCTCCTGACGAGCTGGCTGTCACCTTGCATGGTTGACTCTGCCGTCGGTGTGTCAATGGGTGTAATAATCAATGTAAGTCGCTTTGGATAAAAGCGTCTGCTAAATGCCCTAATTGTAATTGTGTGTCTGGCGAAACAGAGAGAGTGAGAGAGAAAGGCAATCAGCATCTCGCTCTTTGACACCTGTCCTTAAAATCATCCTCATACAATCCATCCTCCAGCGTCATACCTTCTATGCAGAGTCCACTTCTGTCCACTAGAGGGCAGCGTGCGACAGTGGCAGCTGAACTGAGAGCCTCCTGACCATCCTACGGACCCGACAGAGAGCCATAACGAGTAGACCAGAGACCTAAGACGGTGAGACAGATTAATCATACTTAATACATATATAGGATTTATGATTATCTCTGACCTCTACCCAAGCTGTGGAAGACAGAACTACAGGTCTCTCAAAATAAACTGGGGAGTGGTTTTGGGTCTCGGTCCGTGAGGGAACAAGGAGGAATAAGTTCATGGAGCTAAACTAGCTCCCTTTGGATCCCAGGGAGACAAACACTGTCAGGTTTTCTAAATTGTAATGTGTAGCACCAAATTACTCATTAAACTTCTTTCCACAGTTCAGAGAGGTGCGCCTGGTGTAGGGTAGGAACTCTGTCGCTGGGAAGGATTAGGAGCCAGAGGGGTTAAGGTTATTTTTTGGATACTGGGGTGCCCAGGAATGGAATAAGGTTCTTTATAGCATTAAACAGACGGCAAACCAAGTCACGTTTCAGGCAAAACGGAAACATTATACCGTAGCCCTCCTTTAAGCTTGTATGTAGCTCAATACATGTATTGTTGTTTTAATATCGATTTTAGTATGGTCCAATTATAGCAAGTTTTAGAATAAGAAGCTATAAAGATGAAGACAAAAGATAAAGATTGCCATTAACCACCACCTCCCGTATGCGCATGCACACACATTTAAAGTGAATAAATTATAATAACAATAAAACAAATAATTATAATAAATTAAACCAAACTAAATAGACCCAATAAAAAAACACAAACAATGTTATATAATGTCAGCACTATAGCGATTATATTTGTATATAATATATTCCCTTATCTAATTTGTATTGCACTATTTAATAAATACAAGGAAGGTTATTATGTCTCCGTAAATAATGTACCAATCCAAAGAAAATGTAAATGAGAAAATTTGTGAAAAACCTAAAAAATGTAACATTGGTGCAGCATTTGCACTGATTTTGGGAAGTATGGTCACTTAACAGACCCCAGAGCCTTCATTCAGGACCCAACCTTTACTACAACAAGAGAATGTACCATTTAATGATTAGTGGTGCTATAATGGGAGAGTTGTAAGCCGGATATCCTACAATCCTACATCTGGAAATGTCAGGAACATATAATGAATTAAAAAAAGGGATGTGTTTTTATATCGTTCTATATTTGTGCATGTGTGCTCCCTTTGGATAGGGCAAAAATCTCAAAGAAATAAATAATAATAATGAAACAGACAGAAGAGTCAACGTGATATGAGAGGATGGAAATTATAAATTCGAGAGAGAGAGAAAAACTGAAAATAGAGAGAGCAGGGGGAGAACTGATGATAGTGCGAGAGCGAATACTAGCCAGAGAAATAAAGAGAGCGAGGTAAGAGATTTAGAGGGCAGGTCAGAGTGACAGAGACGTTGAAAGTCAGCAGCCTCTAATTCTCTGCTCTGGGGAGGTGAAGGGTCTGTTACGGTGTGGTGAAGGGAGAGTTATTTGGTGTTAAGATATGCCTTATTGGTTACCAAGGATCAATTTATAACTAACAGGATACGAGTATAGGAGGAGAGGGAGGTTCATTTTGCAATTCATTTGAACGCAAAGTTCTGCATCAAGTCCTACAGGCTAGTAGCATTCCAGGAAAGAAAGACACACACACACACACACACACACACACACACACACACACACACACACACACACACACACACACACACACACACGCACACACACACAGATGCATGCACGCAGGCAAGAACGCACGCAGGCACATACACAGAGACACATGCACACACATTCACACAGACATGCATGCACACGTACACACAAACACGCTCACTCACGCACACACACATATATACGCACAAATCTGCCCAATAATGCACGTATATATTTTCAGAGGGTGAGATTCACAAGCATACACTATTAAATGCATATACACACCTTTGACCAAACATAAACATACATAGTGTGGCAATACATTTGCTTGTGTACAAACTGAAACACACACACACACACACACACACACACACACACACACACACACACACACACACACACACACACACACACACACACACACACACACACACATGCATGAGCAATGCATGGCCTTTATTGAACGATGGAAAAACACACAATACGTGATACACACAAACGCACACACACACACACACACACACGGGGGGATCGTCACAGCGAGCCCCTTCAAAACACTAATTTGCGGCAGGACTGAGGTTTTTATAATAAGGCTCTGGAGGTCCAATTAATTCACTTGTTTCTCAGTTGTGGGCCCACGTCGTTTTTAGCAGTGCCCCGCTTCTCTATTTACCTCTCTCTCTCTCTCTCTCTCTCTCTCTCTCTCTCTCTCTCTCTCTCTCTCCCCCTCTCTTTGTCTTTCTACAGTTTCATGGGGAACGGCAGGGCGGAATTCCCTCTCTCTCACAGACTCACCGCACATAACATTCTCGGTTCACGGTCTCTGTCCACACAGTGACGGTCCATGTAGAAGTGGGGGTGGGCGGGGGCGGGGGGGCACTTCCAGGAGGCAGACAGACCTCTGGAGGCTCAAGGCTGCCCACGGCGCTCCTGTACATTGACTGTCATTGGTTGACCTTTGACCTGATGAGGGCGCCAACATTTGCTCCCATCTCCTTTTCTAATAATAATATTAGCAACAAAATATATACATATATATATATATATATACATACATATGTTTTACAGTAGAGCATTCAGTCCAATGTAAACATTGAGTGTGAACAGAGTGTGTCTGTGGGTGGGTGTATTTCTGTGTAAGTGTGATTGTGCGTGTGTGGATGTGTAGTGTGCTTCTTTAGTGTGTATGTAGTGTGTTTGTGTGTGTGTGTGTGTGTGCGCGTCTGCGTCAGTGTGTGTTTGTCGTGTGTGTCTGTAGTGTGTGTGTATCACGTTACGATGAGGATATACAGCTCTGCTCCTCTATTCATCAGCTGAGTGAGGATGAACTGAGCAACAACAAAGTGGAAACTGACCCTGAAACACACACACACACACACACACAAGCGCACACACACACACGTACACTAACACGCGTATACACACACACGTATGCAAGGGCACGCACCAACGTGCACAAACGTACACACAAAACAGTTGCGTTATGCAAATACAATACCATACTTTTAATGCTAAAGGTTTGAATGGGATTCGTCTCCCACATTGACTATCCTTATGTTGAACTCTATCCTTGACAAACTCTTCTCAAATAAACAATGGAATTAATTCATTGCATCCATTTAAAAATTCTCAAACATCTAGTCATTGAATTACATTCTGTCACACTGCATTCACAGGCATGTGATGCACAAAAACCTAACAACAACACATGGATTTACATCACGCAGAAAAACTGATCGGCACTGCATAAGTGACAACAACAGTGGCCTCAGTGTCCTTTGAGTGGTGTGGGATAACAGGCATTAAATCTGTGAATACAAAGTGAATTGAATTGGTGATAACTTACTGACAAAAACAACATCATGGTAATTAGAAGGGGGGCTACAACTACTGGGTCCAGAAAGTCCCTGCAAAGCCAGTTTGTGTGTGTTTGTATGTGTATGTGTGTGTGTGTGGGATGGTAATTATGGGCTAGAGTATCCTTCCCATCACTGGATCTGACCTAAGAGCAATACGGTTAATGATCCACTAACAGCGAAGGAGAGAGAGAGAGAGAGAGAGAGAGAGAGAGAGAGAGAGAGAGAGAGAGAGAGAGAGAGAGAGAGAGAGAGAGAGAGAGAGAGAGAGAGAGAGGTGCGTCGCGCTGCACCTGTGCCTGATGACCAGTAACAGAGAGCGGAGAGGGAGAGAGGAGAAGCTCAGCCGTCACTCCCGTCTTCCACACTTTGGGGAGAACACCATGCTACACTCAAATGACATTCACTGCCCCAAAGGATAAGAGACACCACCGCCACGGGAGGTGTATCTGCTGATCGACTCCCGTCACACCACCAACGTGTGTGTCCTGTTTGGTATTTATCTTAGTTCGTTTTTTTTGTTACCACTTTTGTAATCATTCATTTTTATACAATACCCACCCATTGCTGGACCGCCGGAGTGGAACCACTGCTTCCGCGTATGTTGTGAGGTCACAACTGTTTTTGTTTCAAACTTTGTCATGTGTACTGAGCGCCGCCGATCGCTGGCGTACGCACGCCGGTGACCCCGCAGACGCGTACATGGGCGAACGTGCGATGTAATGCCGGCTGCCGCAGTCAAGACGCCCGCCTCGGAGACGGAGGCTGGGGGAGAAGGAGGAGGAGGAGGCGGTGGAGGGGACGGTCATCGCGTCACGGCGCCCCAGTGGGAGGCGTCGGGGCCGGGCCGAGCGGAGAGACCGCCGCTCCCGTCGCTCAAGGTGTCGCGGGAACTGCTGAGGAGCTTCCCACACTCCAAGAGGGTGGGGTCCTACCTGGTGGGCAAGATGATCAACAAGGGCTCCTTCGCCAAGGTGATGGAGGGGCTGCACATCGGCACCGGAGAGAAGGTCCGACAACGGTGGTTCTTTTGCTGCGACACACAGACACAGGCACAGTGAACAAGAGAAGTTTTGACACGCACATGTGTTTGATGTACGCTAAATATGCTTCCACTGTTTGTGGAAAGGTGGCACACCAGGCTAGGGAATACACACTCAAAGGTTCTGATTGCATGGTGCTAATTCCATGATAATATATATATATTTTCAGGTTAAGCAGTAGTATGTTGATATATGTATACGACTTTGATACAATGCAAAACAGTTGGAAAATGTTAAGCAGCACCAACCTAAAGAAATAGGCCTACCTTAACAGACAAGGTACATAATGACATACTTGTCACGTCATGGTAGTGTTTTTTTTAAGGTTAAGAAGGAGCATTGATATATAAAAATTGGGGTAGAACTTAAGAATATATTTACAACACAAAACTAATGGAAAGGTTTAGCGGCACTGACCCGTGAAATACAGATAACCAACCTACACAAACAGACTTTATGATAATATGGTTGATAACGTCATGGTTCTAGTACTGTTTCTGCCTGACAGCATGGCATTATCATATGAGATCACTGGCAGGCCGTGTTATTATTGTTATTGATAGTTATTATGGTCATACAGACTAACACAGGTGAAAACACACCTGCTCTGCACACGGCTTTCAACAGCTGAAAGACGTTTCACAATATTACACACAATAACAATTACGTGATGTCTGTTTATGTGGTTTAAAATGGTTTACAGTAGTTAGTGTGGGCTGAATATTAAAAAATGATCACATATCATTGCATTTACCTAAGAAACATAGGCTGGCTGTCATTTTGGGGAAGATTCTTTAAACTGCAAAATAAGAACTGAATTATTCCAACTCTATGATATTCAAATTTCCTCTAGGCCTGTTGAATGCTTAGTCTGTGTGTGTGTGTAAGTAAATATGTTTTTAAATATGCTATAGCAGTGGTACAACATAACTTCAACACAATATTATATTATTTTAGATTAGTATTAAGAGTGTGTGTGTGTGTGTGTGTGTGTGTGTGTGTGTGTGTGTGTGTGTGTGTGTGTGTGTGTGTGTGTGTGTGTGTGTGTGTGTGTGTGTGTGTGTGTGTGTGTGTGTGTGTGTGTCTGTAGGTGTGAGTGAGTGTGTGTGTGTACACGTGTGTGTGTGTGTGTGTGTGTGTGTGTGTGTGTGTGTGTGTGTGTGTGTGGGTGTGGGTGTGGGTGTAGATGTGTGTGTTTTTGTGTAAGTTCAACATAAATACCTCAGTTTCGTGGGTCACTGAGTGGCTGATCCCTTTAAGACTGGTGACCCTTGCAGTTTAACCTGGTTGCCATAGTGACCACCAAACTCACCTGTGAGGGTATTTGCGTTGTGTAAACCTTCCAACCCTAGCTGGGCTCAGTCGAAGCAGGTGTGAGCAAACAACCTGCCTTCAAATTAAAAGCTTAATTGAATGCGTAAAAAATTAAAATAAAATACAACAGAATGTCAAGAAATAACATTGAAAACGTCTGAAGGGAATTAAACGTTTTAATGCGAATACGAATTGTATTTATTTAGGTGTTAATTGTTTATACGAAATATATTAAAAGTTTTATAGATAGATGGCGAAAAAAACAAAACATTCTTCTTAGAATATCTATAGAATATCGATCTATATCTAATATATATGAGCACAAAAAAAGTGCTTAAATTTAACATAGAAAAAGTGTTTGAATGGCGGGTGCGAAGAGCCTTCCTCAGTTTTCCATATCCATTCCTTTAAGGTTAACTGTAACTTGTTTCCATGTGTGTAACACGGAGACCCCTAACCCTAAAGCCTTGAACCATGGCCAAGAACCCCTCCCAGCCTCTCCCCCAGCCAGCCTACAGGGGTATTATATACCTCCCTGTGACCGCAGCCTAGAAGGTAATGGTATAGTTTAGCTTAGGTTACCTGACAGAGGCTACTATCCACGTAAAGAACAGGGCTGGGTTTTAAGTTAAAGTTGTTGCATAATACAGCAAGGTCTCTATAGCAACGTGTGTGTGTGTGTGTGTGTGTGTGTGTGTGTGTGTGTGTGTGTGTGTGTGTGTGTGTGTGTGTGTGTGTGTGTGTGTGTGTGTGTGTGTGTGTGTGTGTGTGTGTGTGTGTGTGTGTGTGGTGTGTCCCTCAGGTGGCCATCAAGGTGATTGACAAGAAGAAGGCGCGTCTGGACTCCTATGTGCTCAAGAACATGAAGAGGGAGCCACGCATCCACCAGATGGTCCGGCATCCACACATCGTGGTTCTGCTGGAGGTGAGAGAGTTGTTGGGGGGGATAGGGGAGTGACACAGGATACCACACACACACACACACACACACACACACACACACACACACACACACACACACACACACACACACACACACACACACACGCACACAGGCACACAGGCACACAGGCACACAGGCAGGCAGGTATAGGCTGCACATATTGATGTAGGAAATGTACTTTTATTTTGTGAGTGTTAACTAGAATTGCTAACTTTTAACGATTATGATTGAGTGTGACAAACCAACAAACAAACGACCTAAAACCTGTAAAACGAGCTAAGCAACCAACCAATCCGCAAACTAACCAACCAACGGACCAACTCACTAACTATCCAACCAACTGACCAACTCGCTAACTATCCAACCAACTGACCAACTCACTAACTATCCAACCAACTGACCAACTCACTAACTATCCAACCAACTGACCAACTCACTAACTATCCAACCAACTGACCAACTCACTAACTATCCAACCAACTCACTAACTGTCCAACCCGCTAACTATCCAACCAGCCGACTGACCAGTAACCCGTGTGTGTGTGTGTGTGTGTGTGTGTGTGTGTGTGTGTGTGTGTGTGTGTGTGTGTGTGTGTGTGTGTGTGTGTGTGTGTGTGTGTGTGTGTGTGTGTGTGTGTGTGTGTGTGTGTGACGTGTGACGTGTGTCGTGTGGGGGCACAGACCCTTGAAACGGAGAACAGCTACTACATGGCCATGGAGCTGTGCGTCGGGGGCGACCTGATGGACAGAATCTGCGAGCGGAAGAGGCTGGAGGAGCGGGAGGTGCGGCGCTACACCCGGCAGATCCTCTCCGGCGTGGAGCACCTCCACCAGCACGGCATCGTGCACAGGTAATGCACGTGTGCACGAGCGCTCGCTCGTGTTGTCCCACGGTAGTTAGCGTTTGCGCGTACATATGTTGAAATTAATAATAATAATGAAAAACGCTTGTCTTCACACGGCGCGCAACACACATTGACACGCACACACGTGCACACGTTCTCGCACGCACACTCACAACACACACGCACACACAGACAAGGACACACACGGACACACGCGCACACGCAGGGCATTGGGGTATTAACGTAGACTACCCTCCCCCAAAAGGCAATGTCTGGAAGGGGGCTTTTGTGGTTGTCGAGACTGTTAAGGAATTTTAGTAGGTGTAGGTGTGAGGGGCCCTACATATAAATATATAGACGCATACAAACACACACACATGCACCCACACAAATGTACAGTGAGGAAGAGAGAGGGGCGAGAGAGTTGAGGAGTGAGGGAGGGAGAAAGAGAACGGGGGTGGGTTTATGGTTTTCAGACTTCTGGCTCCTCTGAGGGTGGCAATGTGATTACCAGGCAGTGACCTCATCATGCCGCGCGGCGCCATGATTCACACATCATCACGACATCGTCCACTTCCTCTCTAATGAAGTCCCTCAACGATGTCATTCCCAGCCCGTCAATGGCACCTCTCTCTCTCTCTCGCTCTCTCTTGTGGTCTGTCTCTCGTTCTTTCGTTCTCTTGTTCTCTCTCTCCCTCTCTCTCTCGCTCGTTCTCTCTCCCTCTCTCTCTCGATCTCTTTCTGTCTCTCTTGTGGTCCCTCACTCGTTCTCTCTCTCTCTCTCGCTCTCTCTCTTATTCTCTCTCTCCCGTTCTCTCTCTCTCTCGTTCTCTCTTTCATTCTCTCTCTCCGTCTCGCGCCCCATTTGAGACACGATATCATTCGCGAGGTCAAAAGCACACATACACACGCACAAAAAACACTTCTCGTCATTACCACACACAGATGTAACGGTTCAGGACGTGTGAAAAAACGTGCACTCACATGAACCTGCCACCCACGTCCAACAGGTTCACCACTGCCTCCCTTTTCATGGAGTTTTTTCTGTGTTTTCGTCTACTCTCACTCCCCTCTCCCTTCCCTTCTTTCTTCTCCCCTTCTTTGAAATGTAAGTCGTAGTTTCGTGAAGATAGTTTAGTGTGGCGGTGTGTGCAATTAAGGCGGTCAAACATGGAGCAGAGTGGATCTCCAGGCTGTAGTTTAAAGGCTGCTCCCTCCCTTTCCTGTTTAACCACAACTTTTCATGTCACTGGGCGATAGTTTTAGAGACGCCATTTTGGGGTTGGCGGTGAGACGGTGGGGAGGTTGGAGGGGTGTGTTCAAAGGCACCGGAGATTACTTTCCCAGGTGAACTAAAGGGGTCTCAGTTCGGTTGAGGACGAGGAGGGACAAACGGTACCACAGAACTCAGGAAATTGGATCTCAGTCTGATAACTGGAAGATGGGCTGCTCAGGACAGGATATGGCTTTTACCAGCTGAGATTAAATCAATGGACAAAGCTTCCAAAAAGTGAACCGAAGTTTCTTAGATTTCTGAAAGTCATTGAAGAACTGTCGAGTATATTGATTACAGCTAGACGACAGAAAGAAATTCTTAACTCATACCCAGTGTACAATTGAACCATGCTTTTTTCTTTGTCTGAACAAATGTGTCTTTCCAACATTGTCTCCTCTCTGCAGAGATCTGAAGATTGAGAACTTCCTCCTGGACGAGCATAACAATATCAAGATTGTGGGTACGTTAAGGCCTTGGGATATCTCTCTCTCTCAGAACACAGGTCACAGGTTTACATACCTGTGCACTCGAATAATTGAGTGCACCATTTTACGAGTGTGTGTTGTTGGACATTAGCAAGGTAACCTTTTTCCTCTGTACATATTTGTACCCAGACTTTGGTCTGAGCAACACTCTGAAAGCGGAGTCTCTGTCTCTGGATCTTCTTAACACCCAGTGTGGAAGTCCCGCCTACGCTGCCCCGGAACTGCTGGCTCACAGGAAGTACGGCCCCAAAGTGGACGTCTGGTCCGTGTAAGCCCCTCCTCTGAAAAACAACACGTCTATGAGATCGGTTTGGACTGGTTCAGACGAGAATGTGATTCAGACTCTAAAAGGCTCCTGCTTCTATCACCTAGCTTCCATCCATGAATGAATGCCTTTGTGCCATATGGTGGACACTTTTGTCCAAATACTTTTACACTACCCTGAGTGCATGGGTTCCCCCTTTGGGACGCCAAAACCCTTAACTATGGCGGTTTGAATGCCATGCTGTAGCAGTTGAGCTAGACAGGAAACTAGATTGTTTGAAGTACAACTCAGGCTGCAATGCGAAGCAAAACCATTTGTATTCGTCTATCTGTTTGTGTCCTCATACATTTGCCTTCATACCTGCGTGTGTGTGCTTGTGTGTGTGTGTGTGTGTGTGCTTGTGTGCGTGTGTAAACAGGGGTGTAAGCATGTTTGCCATGCTCACGGGGACTCTGCCCTTCATGGTGGAGCCGTTCAACATCAAACAGCTGCACCAGAAGATGGTCAACGGAGAGATCAGTGCCATACCCAACGACGTCAGCAAAGGTGACCCCACTTTACATAAGTCCTCACAAAGATACCAACGTACACAACCCACAGACACACACACACATGTGTGTGTGTGTGTTTCTGTGGGCTGTAAAGACACAAAAGAAGGTTCTGACTGCACAGAAACCAAACGTTTCTCAATGATGCAACGGTATCTAAGTAACCTGCAGTCTCTGTACCGGTGTCTCACTTTCGCCCGCCGTTTAATTTCCGTCCATCTTTCTCACGCACAAAGAGTCTTTTTAGTTAACTCATCTCGGCGCCCTGTCACCGCAAACAAACACAGCTCCTGTTACCGTAATGATCACCAGTCTCTTTCTCCCTCGCTCTCTCGCTCTGTACCGGGCGATAAGATCCGATTGGTCTGTACGCTCCGGTGCCCGTGCGTCCCGGTGCCAACCTCTCAGACCCTGGCAGCGCAACGCAGTCTGGTTCCTCTGGCCGGCCGTCCGCCCTAGCTATCGATGTCAGGCCCTGCGCATCACGGTGTTACTGTTACCACTACTACTACTACTACTTTTATGGGAGCTCTAAATACTTTTATTTAGAGTTAAAACTGCCAGGTGGAAAGTATACAAATTGGCAAAGAAATGGCTTAAATTGAAATAAAAGAAACACTCAGATCCACCAACGCGTCGTCTCAGAGTGCAAATTAAACACTTGGAATGGAAGAGAAGAAAATTAAAATCGTTATACCCTGCATCTCCATCTCAAGGTCTCTCTGTGTCTGGTTGTGTTGTGCGGTGTTGTGCGGTGTTGTGTGGTCACAGGGGCCGTGGGGTTCGTCCTGTCTCTGCTGGAGGCCGACCCGGCCAAGAGACCCAGCATCCGAGCCGCCATGGAGGAGAGATGGCTCAACGAGGGATACGCCAAGAAGCCCCTGCTGTCGCTCTTTCATAAGAACAGGTGATGAGGGTGATGATGAGGATGACGGTATTTTTAGATATGCGTGATTAAAGAGCAGTTAGGGGTCATGCATCTCGCTGAAGGATACCGAGGTAGATTGATGACGTTTGAGTTTCAAACCCAAAATCTTTCGACTGGGAGACAAACACCCTTATAATGATCTTGCCCACTTTGATATAATTATCATTATTTGTACAATATTTACAATAATATATAAAGTTGTCATACAATATATAATATGCATACATAATACCGCAGTGCGTACATCCTTACCATGCAGTCTGAGTCGCAGAGAGAATCAAACCGCTAACCTTGCATTAACATTAGCGAGACCTCCATATGATGCACCTCATTCCTCAGGCTGAGTGCAGAGGAGCTGAACTCGTCAGTGGTGACCTACATGACGGAGACGCTGGGCTACTCCGTGGCGGACGTCCTGCACACGCTCACCAACAACAGGCCATCCTCCATCATGGCCTCCTACCACCTGCTGCTCAACAAGCTCTGCAGGGGCCAGAAGGCCGAGAGAAAACCGAACAAGGTACGCACACACCTTCCAAAAGGGCCTCATGTATAGAGGCCATTATATTAACATTTCCAAGATGGACACTGAACTATACCATCACTTCCAGCAGGCTGGGATTCGCTGTTTGTCCAATGGAAATTGTTAATAAAAATAATAAATAATAATAATAATAATAAAATAATTATTTGATCTGCCAATGGTTGTCAACACGATTGATCGATTGATATACTTAATTAGCAGATGACCTGAACACCAGGATAAGAGGTTATGCCTGCAATAGAGTGCGTTCAATCCATAGGGGGAGTCATCCTATGCAAACCAATCTACAATGTGGTGTTGGGCTATGGTTCACCTTAACTAAGAAAATGACTTTACCACATTCATTTGCTCAATACAACAGAAGCGCAACGGCAACGAGGGAAGCCTGCCCAGTACAAACACATGGAGGGGCAGGAAGGGTAGTGGATCCAAGACTCAACCACAGGTAATTAAAACTCTTGGAGAACCGATTCTTTGTTTTGCACTAAGGTTTCATTTATCTTCTGTCACAGCACCAGGTCAGTGTGTGGTTTAGACCCGTTTCACAGAGGGGTAGGACAGACACATGTGTTGATCATAACACAAATTCTTCCACGATGACACCTTAAACATGTTAAATGGGTCTATGTCACTAGATTTGTGTCTCTGCCGGAACAGTCTCATTTCTATGTAGAGCAGACATGTAATGTATTTTGATAACGTAGTCTACGTTACTGTAAAAAGCACCCAGTACACACATTGGAATTTAGCTTTACATAATCTCCTCAGCACTAGATTCTTGCTAGCAGTCTGTCAGACACTCTCGCTGAACTAGGTTAGATAATTATAAAAGTTCTAAAAGTTACCAACATGTCAGAAGAGGCGGCATCTCGACAAGTGGCGGTTTTAACAATCTACACACCGAGTTTCCACACTGACAGCCAATCATAAATCCCTGCTAATTCCAGAAGGAGGCGGCCGGCGAGAACGTCAACCATCAGCCCGCCTTCCGCCCGCTGAGGAGTCAGAACCAGCGGAGGAGGAGCGGAGACCCCTTCAGGAGGGACCAGGGGGGAGACGATGAGGAGAACCGGCCCCCCTCTTCATCCCTCCCTCAGCTGCCTCCTTCCTCCCCTTCCTCCTCCTCTTCCTCATCCTCCTCTTCCTCCTCCTCTTCCTCCCTCCCTCCCCTCCCTCCCCTCCTAGTCTCCCCGCCCCCGGCTCCTCCCCTGGCCGGAGAAGGCGGGATCTCAGACGAGGAGGTCGCCATCACCGTGGACACCAGGGAGCTGGTGTTTCCTAAAGGTACGGATGGACCCGTAGTGAGTTCAAGTGAGAGCATAGGAGCGAACGGGTGAACACCCGGGTTATGTCCTGGCTTCTGCTCTATCTTTAACAAATGGTAACAAAAAACGGAACGTATTTATTTTTACTTTCTGGTTACACTTTACTCCTGAAGTTAATTAACCATGAACTAACATGATGTAGAAATGTAGTCATTTAAAGTAGTAATAAGCATTATTGTAATGCATTAGCTAAGGGGTGATGGTTAGGGTTAGTGGGTGAGGGGTAACCCTGACCTTAACCCTATTGATTCCTGTTTTGATGAATAACTAATTTAACATGCACACACGTTCACTTTAGTTAGCAGGAGCAACATAAGTAAACATGAACGCATTAGTAAATGATGAGTAGACCATTCGTTAGCTGTTAATTAACTGTTTATTCATTGCTGGTTAGATCTTTAACTGCATTAATTGTTAATGTGTTAATTAATGGTTTATTAATGGTAAAGTTTACTGTTCTGACTATATGTAAAGAACTTTCAGGGTGTATGTGTATGTTAATATTTGTGTGTGTTGTGTGTATGTGTGTGTGTGTGTGTGTGTGTGTGTGTGTGCGTTTGCGTGTGCGTGTGCGTGTGTGTGTGTGTGTGCGTTTGGCATGCGTGCGTGCGTGTGTGTGTTCAAGTGTCCATGTTCGGGGACAGGGAGCTGGTCCATCTCTCCCCGCCCAAAAACTCTGCCACCAAGCTCTGTGACTCCGCCCCCTGCCAAGTCCTCGACACCAGCGAGCCGACGCCAGACGCCAGCAGCAGCGCCGCCAGATCCCACGCCCGACCCCCCCACCTGCTGCGGACCACCCACTCGGACGGCGCCACGGACCCCCGCGGGGAGGCGGGTTACCACGACAACCGTCACCCGGACAACCACAGCCGCCGCCTGAGCGGCAGCGAGCGGCTGGAGAAGCTGCAGACTTTCTACTCGTCGGAAAAGGCGGGAATATCTCCCAGGATGCTCCTGGAGGCCGACGTCAAAGCCCCGTTCGACCCGGAGCGGGGGGGCCGCCTGGGGGGGAAGAACGCCATGGAAACGGCCAAGGTGTCGCCGCCGGCAACCCTGCCCCGCCTGCGTCATGTGGGCCTCAAAGTGGGCGGGGCTGGCGGCGGCGGCGGCAGGAAACTCACATGGGTGGGGCTGACCCGGACGGGACCCCCGGGGTTCATGGTGAACGGGTCCAAGCCGCCCGCCTTCCCCTCGCAGAGACTGCACGCCCTGGGGGCCAAGGGCCTGAGGGGGGACCGCGGCAAGAGGGCGGGGGAGTCGGCCAGTCGAGGAGGAGGAGGAGGAGGAGGAGGAGGAGGAGGGGGGGGAGGAGGGACAGCGGGGGCTGGGGGCACGGGGGTCAAGCGCAACACGGTGCAGCTGCGTCCGTCCCTCCAGCACCGCGTGGCCGAGCTGAACCTGCCGCTGCTGCCCGCCGCCCTGCAGGGGAAGACGGAGAGGAAGAGCCACCTGCACAGCATGGATTACTGAATGAAGAGGAGGAAGAGGAGGGAGGAGGAGGGTGGTGACGGGGAGGAGGAGGAGGGAGGAGGAGGAGGAGGAGGAGGAGGGTGGTGACGGGGAGGAGGAGGAGGAGGAGGAGGAGGAGGAGGAGGGAGAGGAGGAGGAGGGAGGAGGAGGGAGGAGGAGGAGGAGGAGGAGGAGGAGGGTGGTGACGGGGAGGAGGAGGAGGAGGAACAGGAACAGGAACAGGAACAGTTGATCTCAGGTGCCATGTGCAGTCTTTGGGGGTTTGGGACCCCCAAACAGCAGGAATAATACAGTAGAATTCGAGTATGTCAATATAAGAAAGGGCTAATGCACATTAACGGTGCTGTATGTGAGACTTAAGAGATATGATTGGAGTGTAAATTGTTAGAAATGGCATAGCTATGGGTCAGCTGTGTGCGCTGTGAGAATATCCAATCAGCTTTTTTCGCTTGATTGGTTCTGGGAATCCATCCTTTGTCAATCACAGGTGCGTGATGCAACACTTACAAAGGGCAGAGCAATGGAGAGAGCGAAGGATAAATTAGAGAGTCGTCATTTGGGTTGTTTAGGTTCAGACTATTGCTCTCGTCAGCGGTTTTCTGCTCTCTCCCTCTCTCTTTACAACTCTTAAATCTTCCCTAAGAAAAATACAGTTTTGAAAGGGAGATGATTTGGCTAAATGGATGTGGTGAATGAAACCTATGTTTCGAATGTATTCTAATAGGGTCTAACCATCATATCTAGGCAAAAAGGTAGAAAGAAATTAAGAAAGAGGGACAGTGCCTTAAATGTAAGCGATCTCAAGGCGACCTAAATGGATTTACATGTTTATCGTCCGTCCTTCTAATTAAAAAACATTAATTGACTGGCGACTCCTCCAGACGCCCCGGACAGTATTTCATAGGCTTAACTCAAGTGTCTTATGTTTCTACAGTATTGGAAAGCCTGACCACAGCACTTACACAGGATTACAACGCATTGATTATGCTATCAAACAGTGCCAAAGACTTAACTATTCAGAAAACAAAGAACACCTCCCTGACAGCATGTGTGTGAATGAATGGATGTGTGAGAGAGTGTGTGTGTGTGTTCGCGAGTGAGTCAATCCCAATGTTGTACAGCTTGTTGTTCTAACTGTATCGACCTGATGACCGCATTTGTATTTACTGTTATTTGTGTTTGTCTAAATACATTTTTTTTACACACAAACAGAGCTCTTGTGATTTGTTGCATGCATTTTCTGAATGAAAGTCTCAAATCTCGATCTATATTTCAGTTCAGCCTTGAACCCCAGAGCTTGTATCGGCGATTCATTTTGACCGTGTCTGTGTCTGGCTGCCTCTCTGTTAACCTCATTAGAGTCTCTCTCTCTCTCTCTCTCTCTCTCTCTCTCTCTCTCTCTCTCTCTCTCTCTCTCTCTCTCTCTCTCTCTCTCTCTCTCTCTCTCTCTCTCTCTCTCTCTCTCTCTCTCTCTCTCTCTCTCTCTCTCTCTCTCTTCCCCCCCCCCCCCCCCCCTCTTTTGGGTCATTAATAATGGGATGCTTTGCAGACTGGAAGAGGATTCTGGTTGCCGTTCAGCGAATCCTGAATATTGCATGTGTTGTAGTGACACCTGATAGTGTGTTTGTGTGCGTGTGTGTGCGCTTGCAGTCTGAGTACGTACGAGCTTGTGCGTGTGTTTTTTTTTAGTGAGGACAGATTGATGCTATTGAGGCGTATGTTCTCCCCACTCTGGTTACCTATCGAGCTACTTAACAGTGATATGAACCACTAAGCTCTGATACTATATCAGAGAGCACACAGACACACACGCACACACACACACACACACACTCTTACATACTTTAAATACGAACATCCGGGTGTTTAATGCAACGTTTCTGGGAGGATGACACGACTGGGGAACAATTTCCCGGTCAAGAGTTACAGCTACAACACAATACCCTGAAGGGTTTCAGGTTGAAATTCATATCATCTGCTACACCATGAGGTGAAGAGGTGTGAGCAGACAAAACCCAAAGACGACTGCAGACTTTTTTTGTGTTGTGTTTCTGTTGTCCTAAAGAGGGGGAGACAGAGAGGACAGTCCCTGTTGAGGGGGTGAGCTGAATGTGCATGAAGGACCATGAGCTCTCTATGTTCTATGAGCAAATGAGGGCAGCAGAGGTATGGAAACCACATGAATAATGGATGCTCCCAATACACAACGTATCTATGCCGATGACGGGGTCGCGACCCCCGAGAGGGAAGTGGAGGGGAACGACCCCGGACTCACCAGGCTTAACCTTTGAATGGAGCCACAGGAATATGGTCAAGGTCAACGTTAGATACAACGTAAAACGTTGTTAGCTGTGGCTGGAATATATAGAACATTCTAGAATAAAGTTAGTGAATTGAATACATTGTCCACAATGTATGATTGACCTCTCTGAAGACCGACGAAATGTTTATCAGCAAAATCAAACACATGTAAGTCCACATGGTCTCCGATTGAAACAGAAAATGCCTTTGTTGGGGAGCGGTGGTCATCGGAGTTCAGCGAGATATGGATCATCTATGTTCTGATCGGAGCGATAGAGATGTCAACGGAGGCCGGCTGCTTGGCGGGAGTCCAGGTAACGCAGGGAGGGTCATTTGAAGTTCACAGCCACAGCCAGATTATACTATTCATAAGGTATTCAGATAGGAAGACACAGTGTAGGATGTCTGGTTAGGTATTGGGATATTACATACCACACTGGCCTTATGCATTGCAGTACTGGATATTTTCCTGGATCATTAATTAGCCAGGGTATAATTAATGATTAGTTTCTAATTGCTTTTTTAGTCAAATGTAGGCCAGGTAACTAGTTGGCTTGTGTTATTCATTCATTAAGTATGTTTATTTTAAAACCCAGTTTGTTTTTGACTGAAGGATGTTGAAATGATGCAGAGACCTTTAGTTATTCTTGAATGATTGTTGTTGTTGGGCACATCAATAAGGATGAATGGATGGTGATGTTATGACAAATACTATCAAAGTAGCGATGTGTGATATTTGAATATTTGAAAAAATGCTGATTGCATTTAATAAATCACATAAAAATGACATCCTATGACGGATATATTCTGTAAATATTTGATGAACCATACATCTCTCTTACTTAGAATAATCGTAATATTCACCCAACCAGCAAGCAGAGGTGCACTTTTTCACTTCCCACCGTCGCATAGCCAGTGGACAGAACACTGTTATTGGGTTTCTTTATTGAAAACCTTCCGCCATACCGGGAGGGGCTCAACCTAGCACACTGCAACTTCAACACATATTATTTACTGTTTTGATATTGGTCCTCTATATGTTAGAGTTTCACACGATTCTCTGAGCCATGTTTATGCCAGCGTGTGACCAATGAGGTGGTTCGAAGGGTACGATTTAGGGCTGCGGTCCTCCAAGAGGTCAAAGGTAAACTTGACCTTTAAGCAGGGCATCAGAGAAGGGTCCAGCTGCAGGCTTGGGCGTTTCCGTCATGACACAAGAACGCCCTTTAGGCGTTCCTGGTAGCGTTTCATCGACCAATCACGAGGTGTATCGTAAGGCATACTGGGTTTCGCAAGGCATACTGCGAAGCACAGTCGCAAGGCATACTATGCATTCCTTCTTTAATGGCAATTTTACCTCTCTCATTAGATTTAGCAATCATGGAGCCCCCACTTGGCTAACGTTAGTTTGATGCTACCCGTACTTGAAACTGCTGTTGGAGAAAATCTAATTAGCGTATGTTTCGGATGTTGATAGCCGTGCGAAGAAGAAGGGGTTCGGTGTTGACGGTGAAAGTTAGGCCGGTTTATAGCAGAGTTTCCTTTTTCGGTTATTACCGGTCAATGACCGGAAAAAATGAGGAGGACCGACAATTATAAATGTCCCAGGTCAGAATGACCACTGGCGACTGGTCATTAGGGGCAAGTCGCTACTCTCACAAGAAAAAAAGAAAAGAAAATGAAATTGAAAAAAAGGAAATATATAAAAAATAAAATATATATATTTTTTTTTACATATATATATATATTTTTTTAATAATCTCCCCAGAAAGAACTATAAAATAATAAATTTGGCGCTTTTATTCAATTTTTAGTCGAGTTTAGTTCGTCTGGAGGGGCAAGAGGGGCTCTAGCCCCACCAGCCCAATGCAATGTGTATTGGACTTGAAACATTGAAATGCGCATGCTCAGAGTGTTTCTCTGTTGAAGCGGACGGAGATTATTTTACTTACGGGTGGGGCTAGCCCAATATATCCATGGTGTCGACTTGGGACCGTTAAATATCCCGGGTGATAGCACCTATGTTTTATTCGATACATTTTGACCCTTATGGGTTTTTCATGACGACAGATAAAGAACGACAGTGTTACCCTTTACGTATCTTTTGATAAAAACAACAGTGTTGCCCCTTATATTTTATTTGACAAGGACAACAGTGTTACCCCTTATGTTTTTTTCATGACGACCAATAAAAAACAACAGTTTTACCCCTCATACTTTTTTTTTCATGACGACCAATAAAAAAGCGACAGTGTTACCCCTTATGTTTTTTTTCATGGTGACCAATAAAAAACAACAGTGTTACCCCTTATATTTTTTTTCATGACGACCAATAAATGACAACAGTAGTACCCCTGTCAACGTTTTTGCGGGGATCCGAACCTGAGCTGTTTAGAGTATTAACCTCTGAACTTATAGATGCACCATCAAGACACCGAATAAAGTCATCACAATGGTTATACTTGACTTTATAATTTGCATGAAATAGAAATATGAGTCGTCCAACAGAGTACATCACCCGGACTTGAACCCCGGTCTCCAGGGGGTTAGCTCACAGCACTCTCCACTTCCCACTGAGATTTGTAATTTAATTATGTCTGAGGTTATATATGACTATGATATAAAAACTACAGTGTTACCCCTTATGTTATTTTCCCATGATGACTGATGAAAAACAACAGTTTTACCCCTCATACTTTTTTTTTCATGACGACCAATAAAAAACAACAGTGTTACCCCATGTGTTTTTTTTCATGACGACCAATAAAAAACGACAGTGTTACCCCTTATGTTTTTTTTCTTGACGACCAATAAAAAACTACAGTGTTACCTCTTTTTTTTTTTTCATGACGACTAATAAAAAACAACAGTGTTACCCCTTGTGTTTTCTTTCATGACGACCAATAAAAAACGACAGTGTTACCTCTTTTTTTTTTTTCATGGCGACCAATAAAAAACGACAGTGTTACCCCTTATGTTTTTTTTCATGAGGACCAAAGAAAAACGACAGTGTCACCCCTCATGTTTTTTTTATGATAACCAATAAAAAACATCAGTGTTACCCCTTATGTTTTTTTCATGATAACCAATAAAAAACAACAGTGTTACCCCTTATGTTTTTTTTATGACGACTAATAAAAAACAACAGTGTTACCCCTTGTGTTTTTTTTCATGACGACCAATAAAAAACGACAGTGTTACCCCTTTTTTTATTTTTCATGACGATCAATTAAAAAGCAACAGTGTTACCCCTTATGTTTTTTTTCATGACTACCAATAAAAAACTACAGTGTTACCCCTTATGTTTTTTTTCATGACGACCATTATAAAACGAAAGTCTTACCCCTTATGTTTTTTTTCATGACGTTTCATTTGATAAAAACGAAAGTGTTACCCCTTATGTTATTTTCCCATGATGACTGATGAAAAACAACCGTGTTACCCCTTATATTTTTTTTCATGACGACCCATAAAAAACGACAGTGTTACCCCTTATGGTTTTTTCATGACGACCAATAAAAAACAGCAGTGTTACCCCTTGTGTTTTTTTTCACGACGACCAATAAAAAAGCGACAGCGTTACCCCTTATGTTTTTTTCATGACGACCAATAAAAAACAACAGTGTTACCCCTTATGTTTTTTTTCATGGTGACCAATAAAAAACAACAGTGTTACCCCTTATGTTTTTTTTCATGACGACCAATAAATGACAACAGTGGTACCCCTGTCAACATCTTTGCGGGGATCCGAACCTGAGCTGTTTAGAGTATTAACCTCCGAACTTATAGATGCACCATCAAGACACCGAATAAAGTCATCACAATGGTTATACTTGACTTTATAATTTGCATGAAATAGAAATAAATGTCATCCAACAGTGTACATCAATCGGACTTGAACCCCGGTCTCCAGGGGGTTAGCTCACAGCACTCTCCACTTCCCACTGTGATTTGTAATATAATTAAGTCTGAGGTTATATATGATAGCATTACGTTTTAAATTTAAATATATTGCGTTTTAAAAACGACCAATAAAAAAGCGACAGTGTTACCCCTTATGTTTTTTTTCATGACGACCAATAAATGACAACAGTAGTACCCCTGTCAACGTTTTTGCGGGGATCCGAACCTGAGCTGTTTAGAGTATTAACCTCCGAACTTATAGATGCACCATCAAGACACCGAATAAAGTCAAGGGCAGGGACGTGCACAGGGGGGTTGCTCAGGTTGCTTGGGCAACTGCCCATATGCCCTCCTCGACTCGGGTTGCCCTTCCGAGGATTTTTTTTTTTTTTTTTTTTTTAATCATTTAATGGATGCAGAATTTCATGTAGGCCTAGATAAAAAAAAATCGCCACTCAAAACATTTCATAAAGTAAGCGTAGCCTCATTCAATTCCGTTCGGGCACTGAGAGTGAAAGTCAGTAGGGGGAGGGCAAACTCTGCCGCGCGGCAACAGCCGCTTTTGCCGCCTCCCCTCTGCCGCCCTTCCCTCATTGAAATGAATGGAGGCGGCGAGTTGCCGCGCGGCGTGTGAAAGTTTACGTAGCTGCAGCGCTGCACGCGACCGGAACACCGGCACCTGTGAGACGACTGCCTTGATGTTGTCGGAAAAAGTGAATTTGAGATGTATAACAAACAAACAATCATCATCACGTTTTATGAAATGAATTACAATCTTCATAAATCAAGGCTCAGTTTTCCACATAACGTTTTGCCTAAATAATCAGACAGCTAGCTAGCTTGCAGACAAGCAGCCCGTTATCACATAGTCTACACATTTTTTGGTAGGCAAACTAAGCTACATGTCTGCTGATAGTTAGTTTCTAACATTTCGTTTTAACAAGAAGAATAAAAGATGGAAGTAATGCATCACGTGAATTCTTTCATTCAAAATGGTTCATGCCTAAATCTTATCACTATTTTGGGTATTGTTTGTTATTGTTAAGTGAAGCCGAAATGCCCAGTGAAAAGAGGAGGATTCAGGAGAGAGAGAGACAACTAAAGGAGGCAGCAAAGAGGAGCACATCACTACCCTGTCCGAAATCCGAAATCAGTGTGGTCAAGAGCAGCTGTCTGACCTCCTCCTGCTGTCCATAGAGAAGGACATACCAATCGACAAAGAAGAGGTTCTGAAGGCTTCTCTTTTGAAGCTTTGCATTTTTAATATGTCAATTTGGAGAAACTTATCAGTGACTTGATAGGATGTTGTTTAATTATGTTTGTGTTCATGTTATGTTCTTCTTCTTCGAGTCATGTTTTTCTGCATTATCGTTAGGCCTAGTACTAATTATTTCAGTGTTTTGCTTATTTGTATTAATATATTAATAAAGACCCTTTTATTCGCAGTCCGTCCGTTTTTTTTTTTTTTTTTTGGGGTGGGGGGGGTGCCCTTTTTTCAGGTCAGAGCAACTGCCCCTCAAAATTCCTGTGCACGTCCCTGGTCAAGGGGTAACACAACAGTGTTACCCCTTATGTTTTTTTTATGACGACCAATAAAAAACGACAGTGTTACCCCTTACGTTTTTTTTCATGACAACCAATAAAAAACAACAGTGTTACCCCTTATGTTTTTTTCATGACGACTAATAAAAAACAACAGTGTTACCCCTTGTGTTTTCTTTCATGACGACCAATAAAAAACGACAGTGTTACCTCTTTTTTTTTTTTTCATGACGACCAATATAAAACGAAAGTCTTACCCCTTATGTTTTTTTTCATGACGTTTCATTTGATAAAAACGAAAGTGTTACCCCTTATGTTATTTTCCCATGATGACTGATGAAAAACAACCGTGTTACCCCTTATATTTTTTTTCATGACGACCAATAAAAAACGACAGTGTTACCCCTTATGGTTTTTTCATGACGACCAATAAAAAACAGCAGTGTTACCCCTTGTGTTTTTTTTCACGACGACCAATAAAAAAGCGACAGCGTTACCCCTTATGTTTTTTTCATGACGACCAATAAAAAACAACAGTGCTACCCCTTATGTTTTTTTTCATGGTGACCAATAAAAAACAACAGTGTTACCCCTTATGTTTTTTTTCATGACGACCAATAAATTACAACAGTGGTACCCCTGTCAACATCTTTGCGGGGATCCGAACCTGAGCTGTTTAGAGTATTAACCTCCGAACTTATAGATGCACCATCAAGACACCGAATAAAGTCATCACAATGGTTATACTTGACTTTATAATTTGCATGAAATAGAAATAAAAGTCATCCAACAGAGTACATCAACCGGACTTGAACCCCGGTCTCCAGGGGGTTAGCTCACAGCACTCTCCACTTCCCACTGTGATTTGTAATATAATTAAGTCTGAGGTTACATATGACAGTGCAATAGAAATGATAGCATTACGTTTTAAATTTAAATATATTGCGTTTTCCACAGAAATTGAGCCACAGTCTCCAGTGGGTTAGGCAGAGTGCACTCCACTGCACCACTGAGGCGATGACAATACACAAAAATCAATCATCAATAAAGAGGATATACACGTCATTAAAATGTATGTGTGTATTTCTATTATTTCCCTCATGTTTTTTTTCAGTGTTACCCCTTATGTTTTTTTCATGACGACCAAAAAAAAACCAACAGTGTTCCCCTTTGTGTTTTTTTCATGACGACCAATAAAAAACAACAGTGTTACCCCTTATGTTTTTTTCATGACGACTAATAAAAAACAACAGTGTTACCCCTTGTGTTTTCTTTCATGACGACCAATAAAAAACGACAGTGTTACCTCTTTTTTTTTTTTTCATGACGACCAATATAAAACGAAAGTCTTACCCCTTATGTTTTTTTTCATGACGTTTCATTTGATAAAAACGAAAGTGTTACCCCTTATGTTATTTTCCCATGATGACTGATGAAAAACAACCGTGTTACCCCTTATATTTTTTTTCATGACGACCAATAAAAAACGACAGTGTTACCCCTTATGGTTTTTTCATGACGACCAATAAAAAACAGCAGTGTTACCCCTTGTGTTTTTTTTCACGACGACCAATAAAAAAGCGACAGCGTTACCCCTTATGTTTTTTTCATGACGACCAATAAAAAACAACAGTGTTACCCCTTATGTTTTTTTTCATGGTGACCAATAAAAAACAACAGTGTTACCCCTTATGTTTTTTTTCATGACGACCAATAAATTACAACAGTGGTACCCCTGTCAACATCTTTGCGGGGATCCGAACCTGAGCTGTTTAGAGTATTAACCTCCGAACTTATAGATGCACCATCAAGACACCGAATAAAGTCATCACAATGGTTATACTTGACTTTATAATTTGCATGAAATAGAAATAAAAGTCATCCAACAGAGTATATCAACCGGACTTGAACCCCGGTCTCCAGGGGGTTAGCTCAGAGCACTCTCCACTTCCCACTGTGATTTGTAATATAATTAAGTCTGAGGTTACATATGACAGTGCAATAGAAATGATAGCATTACGTTTTAAATTTAAATATATTGCGTTTTCCACAGAAATTGAGCCACAGTCTCCAGTGGGTTAGGCAGAGTGCACTCCACTGCACCACTGAGGCGATGACAATACACAAAAATCAATCATCAATAAAGAGGATATACACGTCATTAAAATGTATGTGTGTATTTCTATTATTTCCCTCATGTTTTTTTTCAGTGTTACCCCTTATGTTTTTTTCATGACGACCAAAAAAAAACCAACAGTGTTCCCCTTTGTGTTTTTTTCATGACGACCAATAAAAAACAACAGTGTTACCCCTTATGTTTTTTTTCATGACGACCAAAGAAAGACGACAGTGTCATACCTCATGTTTCATTTGGTAAAAACGACAGTGTTACCCCCTAGGTTTTCTTCGATACATTTCGATAGTGTTACCCCTTATGGGTTTTTCATGACGACAGATAAAGAACAACAGTTTTACTCTTTACGTTTCATTTGATAAAAACTACAGTGATACCCCTTATGTTATTTTCCCATGATGACTGATGAAAAACAACAGTTTTACCCCTCACTTTTTTTTTCATGACGACCAATAAAAAAGCGACAGTGTTACCCCTTATGTTTTTTTTCATGGTGACCAATAAAAAACAACAGTGTTACCCCTTATGTTTTTTTTCATTTAAATATGACTATGATATAAAAACTACAGTGTTACCCCTTATGTTATTTTCCCATGATGACTGATGAAAAACAACAGTTTTACCCCTCATACTTTTTTTTTCATGACGACCAATAAAAAACAACAGTGTTACCCCATGTGTTTTTTTTCATGACGACCAATAAAAAACGACAGTGTTACCCCTTATGTTTTTTTTCTTGACGACCAATAAAAAACTACAGTGTTACCCCTTATGTTTTTTTTCATGACGACCAATAAAAAACTACAGTGTTACCCCTTATGTTTTTTTTCATGACGACCAATAAAAAACATCAGTGCTACCCCTTATGGTTTTTTTCATGACGACTAATAAAAAACAACAGTGTTACCTCTTGTGTTTTCTTTCATGACAACCAATAAAAAACGACAGTGTTACCTCTTTTTTTTTTTTTCATGGCGACCAATAAAAAACGACAGTGTTACCCCTTATGTTTTTTTTCATGACGACCAAAGAAAAACGACAGTGTCACCCCTCATGTTTTTTTTCATGGCAACCAATAAAAAACAACAGTGTTACCCCTTATGTTTTTTTCATGACGACTAATAAAAAACAACAGTGTTACCCCTTTTTTTTTTTTTCATGACGATCAATTAAAAAACAACAGTGTTACCCCTTATGTTTTTTTTCATGACTACCAATAAAAAACTACAGTGTTACCCCTTATGTTTTTTTTCATGACGACCAATAAAAAACAGTAGTGTTACCCCTTGTGTTTTTTTCACGACGACCAATAAAAAAGCGACAGCGTTACCCCTTATGTTTTTTTCATGACGACCAATAAAAAACAACAGTGTTACCCCTTATGTTTTTTTTCATGGTGACCAATAAAAAACAACAGTGTTACCCCTTATGTTTTTTTTCATGACGACCAATAAATTACAACAGTAGTATCCCTGTCAACGTTCTTGCGGGGAACCGAACCTGAGCTGTTTAGAGTATTAACCTCCGAACTTATAGATGCACCATCAAGACACCGAATAAAGTCATCACAATGGTTATACTTGACTTTATAATTTGCATGAAATAGAAATATGAGTCGTCCAACAGAGTACATCACCCGGACTTGAACCCCGGTCTCCAGGGGGTTAGCTCACAGTACTCTCCACTTCCCACTGAGATTTGTAATTTAATAATGTCTGAGGTTATATATGACTATGATATAAAAACTACAGTGTTACCCCTTATGTTATTTTCCCATGATGACTGATGAAAAACAACAGTTTTACCCCTCATACTTTTTTTTTCATGACGACCAATAAAAAACAACAGTGTTACCCCATGTGTTTTTTTTCATGACGACCAATAAAAAACGACAGTGTTACCCCTTATGTTTTTTTTCTTGACGACCAATAAAAAACTACAGTGTTACCCCTTATGTTTTTTTTCATGACGACCAATAAAAAACGACAGTGTTACCCCTTATGTTTTTTTTCATGACGACCAATAAAAAACATCAGTGCTACCCCTTATGGTTTTTTTCATGACAACCAAAGAAAAACGACAGTGTCACCCCTCATGTTTTTTTTCATGACAACCAATAAAAAACAACAGTGTTACCCCTTATGTTTTTTTCATGACGACTAATAAAAAACAACAGTGTTACCCCTTTTTTTTTTTCATGACGATCAATTAAAAAACAACAGTGTTACCCCTTATGTTTTTTTTCATGACTACCAATAAAAAACTACAGTGTTACCCCTTATGTTTTTTTTCATGACGACCAATAAAAAACAGCAGTGTTACCCCTTGTGTTTTTTTCACGACGACCAATAAAAAAGCGACAGCGTTACCCCTTATGTTTTTTTCATGACGACCAATAAAAAACAACAGTGTTACCCCTTATGGTTTTTTTCATGGTGACCAATAAAAAACAACAGTGTTACCCCTTATGTTTTTTTTCATGACGACCAATAAATGACAACAGTGGTACCCCTGTCAACATTTTTGCGGGGATCCGAACCTGAGCTGTTTAGAGTATTAACCTCCGAACTTATTGATGCACCATCAAGACACCGAATAAAGTCATCACAATGGTTATACTTGACTTTATAATTTGCATGAAATAGAAATAAAAGTCGTCCAACAGAGTACATCACCCGGACATGAACCCCGGTTAGCACACAGCACTCTCCACTTCCCACTGAGATTTGTAATTTAATTATGTCTGAGGTTATATATGACTATGATATAAAAACTACAGTGTTACCCCTTATGTTATTTTCCCATGATGACTGATGAAAAACAACAGTTTTACCCCTCATACTTTTTTTTTCATGACGACCAATAAAAAACAACAGTGTTACCCCATGTGTTTTTTTTCATGACGACCAATAAAAAACGACAGTGTTACCCCTTATGTTTTTTTTCTTGACGACCAATAAAAAACTACAGTGTTACCCCTTATGTTTTTTTTCATGACGACCAATAAAAAACGACAGTGTTACCCCTTATTTTTTTTTTCATGACGACCAATAAAAAACATCAGTGCTACCCCTTATGTTTTTTTCATGACGACTAATAAAAAACAACACTGTTACCCCTTATATTTTATTTGACGAAGACAACAGTGTTACCATTTATGTTTTTTTTCATGACGACCAATAAAAAACAACAGTAATAAAAAACAATAATAAAAAAATGTTTTTTTTTATTATTATGTTTTTTTCATGACGACTAATAAAAAACAACAGTGTTACCCCTTGTGTTTTTTTTCATGACGACCAATAAAAAACGACAGTGTTACCCCTTATGTTTTTTTTCTTGACAACCAATAAAAAACTACAGTGTTACCCCTTATGTTTTTTTTCATGGCGACCAATAAAAAACGACAGTGTTATCCCTTATGTTTTTTTTCATGACGACTAATAAAAAACAACATTGTTACCCCTTGTTTTTTTTGTTCATGACGACCAATAAAAAACGACAGTGTTACCCCTTTTTCTTTTTTAATGGCGAACAAAAAAAAACGACATGTTATGTTTTTTTTCTATTATTAAATTCCGAAAAAATTATGGGGGGGGGGGGGGAGAACCTCAGACCCCCTGTCTATTACTGTGCCCAACCAACATGTTTGATCTCCAGCCGCCACTGAGAATGACCAATGGAAATAATTCTCTGCACAATTTGAATTGTGTTTAAATATGCTAGAGTGGTCATTTGTTTAGCCAATTCATGTTAAACAATGAGGGTTTTGATTGTCAGGTCGGGCTTTTGATCGAGCGTTTGTGTTTTTTTTATTTTTTTATTTTTTTTATTGCTTTATTGGCCTAATTTGAGGAGAAATCTATGCCATAAACAGACATTTTATAGGCCTTTATTACACGGGTCTTCTCAATGCCGTGCTCCGTTCACTTGCATGGGTAGTAGTCCGGTAACTTGTCAACCCCAGCGTCTTCGGTTGCTAAGCGACGTCAACGTCTAATAGCGGACTATTTCACTGCTCATCAACACTACGAATGCTGGTAATGAATAAATTGTAAAAAGACACACCATGTGAAGTTATTTTCCAAATAAGATTCAAAAAGCTTTCGAAGTTTATTTACAACACTATTTACATGGTTTCGAAGTAGTACACTTTGACATTTTAATACAGTTCAGCGAGAAAGGCGACGAAGAATAAGAAGGGGGCGTTCCAGTCTGCGTAAACGGGAACCCCCACCACACGAGAACGCCCATTTGCGTATGCAGTGGGATGATATTGGGGCGTCAAGGTGTTGAAAAATCCTGAACGGTCTGCCACATCCAGGCCTCGACGTTCAACTCCGTAGGAAAACAACAACAACAACCACCACTGACGCTGAAAACTCATCATGTGGTGACCTTAAGACACTGGATACGAGGAAAACAAAAGATCAACCTCGACCGCGGTCAGCCTATCTCACTTTGGGCCAATCTTTTTTTGTACGTGAACCATCACACGCCAACATGGTGTCTTTCTTCCACGCCAACGCTTGCATTAAAGTTGCAGAGGCTGAGGCGGCCTGTTAGGCAGGCAGCTATAGAGACAGCGTGTTTGCGGTCATTGATTAGCCCAGCAGAGAGTGGAAATTGGTCATCCCCGTGTTCTCTGGGTCACGTTGAGGATTAGGGAATGCCGGCGGGCACGTCTGGACCTGTTATTACAGAGTTACAAATGAGGCGGATTAAAGTGTCAAGTTGAGAGAAAAGCGATGGTCGCTACTTTGTGCACAAAAACACCCGGGTCAGATATCCTTGGCCCAGGAAAAGATTTAAAATGGCGCTTTGATTAGAAAACAATGATTTATAGAAATATGTGTTGAACGCAATTTCCATGTACTCCATCATAGACTTTCACACAAAGAAACACAAACGCGCAGAACAAGCACCTCTGTTCAATGGCGGTTATCAATGTGGATATTCCATGAAGGTAGGCCATCTTTGGGTCAGAGGGGTCGGGGCGACATGGGGTACCAACCGGATGGTGTTACGCTATTAGGGGTTTAACAGTCTTCGGTGTCTTTGTCTGTCATACTGTGTGTGTGTGTGTGTGTGTGTGTGTACACATCACCCTGGGCAGTCCTGTGTTCCAGCGTTACGTGTCGCGTTACTAAACGAGCGTCATCCATTATTGAGACGGCCGCAGCGGGGAGCGAGTCCGGGAGACTCGCGACGTCCGCCGCCTGTCACGGCCAAGCGCGCTGGCCTGAGTGACAGGTCAGCGGTGCCCAAAATGTCCCGGGACGCGCGGGCTGCAACTCGAGCGGCGGACACTGTTTAATTGATAGCAGCACCTCTGATTAACTGTCACTGGAAGAATCAACACCAGTTCATTCGCTAAAAGAACACCCTAAACCAGAGGGGCACTGTGTCACCTTAACCCCCGGACACCGTGGGGGTTTAACCCCTTACGGTCGCAGACGAGAAGATGGCCCAAAGAGATAAAATGATGTGTGACTCAAAGCGTGAATTGTCATTTTGAAGGTTTTGAATCCACAAAAACAAACGTTTCGACGCAACGGTGACTTTACTTTGTAGGGACTGTTAGGTTGAGGTAATTTTGTAAATTTTTATAATTTACAAAATTAAAATCCTACATCCTTTGATTTCCGTTGTTCAGCTAACTCCTGGTTGAGGACAAGTGGTTGGATACCATCACAATGTAACGTGGTTTTACAAGGGCCGTGCACGACATCTATTGGACACTCTGAACCTTCCAAATATACGGTCACGTTATTTAAGCGACAATATTGATAAAACAGCGCCATCAGCTGGCAGTAAAGGGTGCTAGCGCTCCTAGCCATGAATTGACATTCATTTATTTATGATTGGGACATGATAACCTCTGATCCTCTACTGCTGTATATTGACTAAAATATGAGGTAATTAATGTCCCGGACCCTCTGCTAACAGATCATGAATATTAAAGGAACGGTATTTTTTATTTAGGTTTGAATTCAGTCAACAGGAAAAAACAACAACATCTCAGGAAGATATTTAATAGTGGTTAAACCAACACAAATTTTGAATTAACTGTCAATTAAAACGTAAATAAATGTCAAGTGTAATTCTTTTTTTTCCCATACAGTTTGTAAATTGTACAATAAACGGTGCAATAAGTTCACAATTTCTCTTTGTACAACTTTCTGTGTGATGCGGCACAACTATTCAACTTCCTGTCACATGACAACTATGTGACTACATAGAAACTTGGTGGGGGGGGGGGGGGGGGGTGAGGTTAAACAAAAATCAACCAAATTCAGACAACATCTGGCAGGGTAGAAGAAACCATTTCAGTCTCATCACCATCATCTTTACATCATTTGTTTCTAAGAATTCAGAGCTGTCTCCCAAACATTCATTTTGACCACGTTTATTAAACCGGATATCGAGATGACAAAAGATACTGATTGGCATCTCCCCCCCCCCCCTCCCACGCCCCGGTCACCACGGCAACCAGTCACCACGGCAACCAGTCACATCTCCCAACGCCAAAGGACGCTCTCTCGGTTACAATCTCACTCAAGAGTTAATATTAAAAATGTGAATAAAAATGAATATAGGTATTTACACTGATATCCGTATGTACAGACACACACACGCACACGCACACACACACACACACACACACAAACGTACATACATACAAAGACATGCGTACACATATCCTCAGACTCCAAAAGCAGTGCGGACTCCCACCACCAAAAAAAACAAAAACTTAAAAACCTAAACACAAACGACAAAAAAAAATTTGGGTGTCAAAAACTCAGTCATAGTTCTGTTGTTTGTATCGGACTGCTAACAAGCTACTCCCATGGTCTCAACTCAAGAGGAAGTAGAGTTTCATAGAAAAGAAGAGTTCCTGTAAAAAGGCGGAGCTTGGTGCGTGGAAGGTTCGAGAGATGGAAGGGTTAAGCAGCCCGTGGGGTACTGGGCCGGAGATCATTCCTAAGCGTGGAGCCTGCGTCCCAAATGTGGCCAGGCCCGGGTTTGCTATTCATTTTACGGAGGTATCCGAGGGTACGGAGAAGTGCTCTGGGTCACTAAAATACAAAAAATAAAATACTACAGATAAAAATCAGTAGTATTATGGACAAAATCTGGACCTCTTGGAAGGGGTTTACTATGTTAATTGGGGGTTAGAAGTGTCTTATTTCATTCCAAAGGCAAGGGTAGAGATCGCTACAGGCAATCTCTGATGACAATGAAAAAAATAACATTGACAGAAAAAGATTATGTCATCCACGTTAAGGTACCGAATATCTTTCACGAAGCCTCCTTGCACTTGTGTTAAAACAAAGAACAAAAAAAAGTCCTGTTTCGGACCGAGCTTGGATGTAGAATACTGTGTGAAAGCGGCTTCCACGTTTCCATCTGCCTGAGACGGGATCCCGTCCATCTGAGCAGTGATTCTGTACCTCGCACACTCTGCAGCCAAGGGGCAAAAACGAGCATTCCCAAATCTAACGCCAACCCCCTCGGGGCAGAGGAAACAGAAATTCCTTAAGCCTTGTCAAGCGAATGACCATTCCCTATTTCCATAGAAACATGGAGGGGGGGGGGGGGGAGAGGAAGGGCTAGTATGATCACGGCAACAAAATGATCCGTTGGCAACAGAGAAATGTACCAATCACAGTGAAGCTGTAAGACAAACCGTTTGCTTTCCAAAGCTATATATATATCTATCTATATATATCTATATATATCGTACCCAAGAGCAGGTTGTGAGTCTGTATATCTATGTATTCTGTATCTACGTATTCCATATCTAGTGCCTGGCGGTGGTGGTGTGGTGCTTGCACGGTCAACGGGGACCGCTTGTTCCCTCAGAGTGGGTCCGCTCCACGGTAGGGCTTTAGAACACACTCTTCATTTCAAGCGCTTGTGCTGCAACACCACACACACACACCCCGACTATAATCATCCTACCCCCCCCCCCAAAGTATATCAAATTAAAACAAAAATCGACAGAGAAACAATTACGAACCGGCGTGGTTTGACACGACACCTCAGAAAAGGGAAGGGAGGGGGAATGTAGATCAAGATGATCAAAGAATTAGTGGGGTTAAAATGATAGTTAAATTAGAACGAATCAAAAGTAAAATTGAGTCAAAAACGGATTCCCTGGTTCTTTCTGCCCCCCTCCCCCCCCCCCCCAATTAGCTTTTTTTAGCATATGGCTAACTCATCTTCACAAACTGCATACTTTGTACCGACAAGCTGTAAAAACTTGCCTTAACCTAAAATTAATCCTATAATATTTATACAGTGGTCCTATAACTCATTAAATTTCTTCCTAAACATTTTCTGGATTTCTTTCGTTTTGAAAAATAAGGAACGCCCCAACATTTTATATAATGGCATAGAGATATACATTTATATTGTTTAATATTTGCTAGATACAACCGTTTTGAAAGATTCTCGCTTCGTAGATTAGATGTTTATAAAAAGATGACTTTTATTCTTCTTTATTTTAAAGGACAAGGCATGGCCGAATATCACCTACATCCACAATGGGACGACAAACTGCCAGCCGGGCAACAAAAAACACAGATAGATCACCTGGTAGTGCCATGAACTATATGTATCCAACCGCACGCTAGTAGCAGAGTTACAGAGCCGTCTTCTTGCTTCTCGACACAAGACCAAAGAATCAAATCATATTTTTATAATAAATTAAATATATATTTTTAAAAGTCCCCCCAACTCCTGTGCCAAACAACAGCGAGTCAGTTATGGGTATGTGCGTATGTATACAAACATACATACAAGTACACACATACACACATATATACCAATGAGATGTAAATACAAATTTGTGTATTTGGTACAGCCGATGTTTCAGGTAAAAATAAACAAATAAATAGGTCTAAATGAATGGTAAGCTTGGATTGGCCGTGCCAAAGTAAACAGCTCTGCAACTCATTTTTAATTGGGCCATCAAATTAAACTAGAGAGAGAACCCATAGCAACGCAGGGGGGGGGGAGCGGTCATGAACGCATGACAGCAAATACTTCTGAGCGGGAGCAAAACGCGGTTCGTTCATTAGCGCCGCGTCATTATGGACGCTGGCAGTCTGTGGAACATTGTAATTTAAGGCCCGCCGTGTCCTTTTTAAGCTGCTCGATCCACATCTATATGTCCGGCGATGAATTAAGAGGGCTGAAACGGCGCCCTTCGGCGAAACGAAAATAAACTGAAATGGCGTTTCGACGAAAAAGGCGATCATATACATTCGTAATACTAAAGTGGGTTCCAATGTCGGACAATATACTGGTATTCCTTCTGCGTGCCTTTGAATGTGCGCTGCGTGTGGGCTTTCGGAAAATAAAAAGGACAATCTGCACAGAGGCGGATCGCAATATATGCTTTGAATGTTTTAAGTTATGGATGCAGAGCGTGTGTGAGTGGGGTGGGTCGGTGGGTGTGGTAGCGTGTGTGCATCTATGTGTTGTGTCTGGTCAGGGCTTCCGTCCTTACGACTGAAGCACATTTCCGTAGGAAACAAGTGCACCTCATTGCCCTCGTCCAATCTAGCCAATACTTCACCAATGACATCAGGGCAGAGCTCCTCGCCCCGGTGCCCGATTGGTTAGAACTGTTCTCAGTATTGGGATTGGGGGCGGGGGTTAATGGCTGGGGGAGAGGGGAGAGAAGGGGGAGGAGACTGGGGCCCAGTTCGCTCCACTTGCAGGGTAGTCCTTGTGGCTAGAGGAGAGGGTAGGATGTGTTTTCTGTGGTGATAAAGAGAGTGAAGTGTCGGTTTTCGTCACTGAGAAGAGGAACTTAGACCTCTGCTTCCTTCAGGCCGATTCGCTCCTCCTCCTGTCAGTCGCTGTTGGGCTTTTTCAACGAGAAGGCGAAGATGTTGAAGTGGTCACTCAGCTGGTTGACCTAGGGAAAAAAAAAAGAGATAAAAATAGAGTTAATAACCATCACCGAAAGAGAGTTCTTTAACAACTTGCTCAATTTAAGTCGGAAATAATCCAATACAAAAGCATCGTTCCCCATCGTCCATAAACGAACAACAAAGTCACAACTCTTCTCTGTTTTGGCGTCTCAATGGTGGAACGAGCTCCCTGCCGATGTCAGGAATGCAGTCATGTAATAAATGCTTGCGCACTTAATGCAAGTTGTACGTCCTGGCACTTGTACGTCCTGGCACTTATCCTGGCACAATGGTACTTAGCAATGTGTGGCATCTTATCCTAGCTATCTTTGTTGTATACAGGGAATGAGTTCACCTAGAAATTGTTAGTGCTTGGCACTTGTGGGAACATCCTTACTGTTCCGACAGCGATATATTGTCACTTTCTTCTGACAAAATTAAAAGCGTCTGCTGAATGCCCGAAATGTTCATTTTAAATGTAGTCTACAGTTAGGAACTACAGGTAGGAACCCGTAGGAACCACAGGTATACTACAAGTGTTCCAGAGTAGGAACATATTCTCTGACTTGGTTAAATTCACCAATTCAGTGAATTTATGGACTAGATTCCAAGATAAAAAAAGGGAAAATTCTCGCGTGTGCGTGTTTTCTCGCTGGGGTCCTCACCACCGACACGCCGTAGTGTATGTGTGCCAGGATGACCACGGCCGTCCAGCAGTACAGCAGCATGGTCTCGTCGGTCACCGTCCCGGTGACGGCCAGCCCCACCACCCCCGTCATGGGCAGCAGCAGCCAGCAGAGGGCGTGGCACCTCGTGTTGCTCATCTGACACACGATCAGCTTACACTGCAGGAAACGAGGGAGGGGGCGGGATCAAGAGGTGGAGGGGGATTAAAGGGGTGGGGGCGGTAATCAATGGTTTAAACACACACAGGTGTAGAGAGAGGTAGAGAGGTGGAGAGAGCAATGTAGAGGGAGGTAAAGAGAGACAGAGGGAGCCGTAGAGAGACTGGATAAAAGAAGCATAGACGACTTATTTGGCACATTCTTTAATGAAATTATATAAGCGGTCTCTCCCCCGCTCTCCCTTTCTAGATCACACACACACACACACACACACACACACACACACACACACACACACACACACACACACACACACACACACACACACACACACACACACACACACACACACACACACACACACACACACGTTCCGGGTGGTGTCGGGGACGGGAGACTCACGGTGACGTTGGCGAAGGCCGTCCCCACCATGAGGTAGTAGACGCGGGGCTGCAGCTCCAGGATCTGGGAGGGGGAGAACACCACCCAGACGGTGGAGAGGACAAACAGCAGCACGGGGGAGAGGAAGGGCAGGAAGGCCTCGTACAGGTTGCTGTGCTTCAGCGTGTTGTTGCGGTGGGCCCTGTGAACAAAGGGGGTTTAAGGGGCACACCGTCAACCGGGCGTTTCCCTATACTCTGAAGAGAGTCGCTTCACGAGTGTGATGAGTAAAGATGAATTAACATGGCGGTGGGCAACATCCACTGGGTGTCCACAACAAAGTGAATGATTGGTTAAGGAGTGGTGTTCTCCATCGGTGACCTTTGAATAACCCAACTACCCTGCTGCGCCTTTCGATGGGAACAGGAGCGAAGTCTGCAGGCCGCGATTCACACTAGCAGGGAGTAATCCTCTTAGATGAGGCAACGGCTGGAATTGACCGTTCCTCTTTAATAAAATGCAAAGCCAGATGTCACTCATTAAAAATGTATCCACAACAATGCAATACTCTCGGACAGCATGTCGTAGTTTGGAAAAGTAACAGGTCACCTTAAGTAACACTTTGGTATTTGATTTGATACGAACCCCATGAACTAAATCTTATTATAAATACTTGATACATTTTCCAATTCATGAAAGGATTCCCCGCCTATACCTACTTTAGAACGTTGTACAGGCTCATGGGCAGGGTCACAGTGAAGGAACAGGCTGAAAAACAAACAAAAGAACCACGAGTCAGAAACAGCACGCTCCTCCCAAAGTGGAATCAATACCAGCCCTGGTCCAATAGGAGCCCTCCCTCTCTCTCAAGGCGATGACAGGCAGTGCAAAGTGACCAATGGCCTCTCACCTACGATCATGATGGAGAACATGTCCCTGTAGTGGAAGTGCCACAGTATTGGCTTGTACCACGTTTCCACGCCGACCACGGCGGTGACGATGTAGACGATGGAGATGGTCTGGCAAGACGCAGGGAGAGCAAATATTTAGTCAGAAAACATTAACCAAGCAATCGGATGTAGAATGCTAGGGCATATTAGACCAGGTAAAGTCCCGGCTCCAAGCTGTGTGTTTTAACTTTTATCTACATCTTATTTCCAGATATACATCTCTTCATGTACATGGAGTGTAGCATGACGGTGTAGGGGCTAGTGACTTTTGCACTAACCAACAGGTAGGACCTGGGTTCGATCCCTAACCATGATGAAGATGCCTAATCCCTACTGCCTGAATCAATGGCCTACATCGGTACTCAATGTTAGTCCGTTTGATGAAGGTGCCAAGCGCTTATAAGTAAGTACTATTCAGTAGTGATTTAGCACTCGAATAGCACCTTTCAGTATTACCACCATTATTGACCAACATGTACAAATGCATTTGGGGACGATTTGGGGAAATAATCTCATTGCGATTATTTCGACCAATATTGCCATTGCGATTTAGTATGCGATTTTTCTTTGTAAAGTTCTTTATGTCCTGTATTATTCACAAAACAAGCAATAAATCATTACACAGTATGACCAACACAACATTGGAAGCCGTCAACATATAAACTGTACTTTCCTTTAGGCCACTATGTGTTGAGATGAATTGATGCATGAATTGACATAACATCTTTAGTGAACTTTTTATTTATTTTTGATCAAAGCCGCTGCGATTTGCAAATCGCGATGTGGTTTTGAATTTGAATAATCGTTCACCCCCACCACCCTCCAACCTGGTGCACCGCCCCCCCCCCCCCCCCCTAACAGGCGGTGGACGCCGGTTACCCCCCCGGGGCCGGAGCCACTCACCACTTGGCTGGCGTCGTAGCCCCAGGGCAGGAACAGGATGCCCGTGTTGTACTTCTCCCAGTGGGAGAGGATGAAGGAGAACAGCACCACCCACAGGATGTAGTAGAGCGTGGCGACGCTCACGCCCGTCTCGCCGCGGCCGAAGATGGAGTACACGGTGGTCACGAAGAAGATGCAGGCCCAGCTGTCCAGGCCGTGGTCGAACAGCTCCCCTAGGGGCGTGGAGGAGTTGGTGCGGCGCGCCTGCTTGCCATCCACGCCGTCTGAGGGGGTGGACGGATAAACACTCAGCTGTATGCCAACACAGTGAGTCATGGATGTCGACAGGCAACTCGTGAACTGGCAGCAGTCTATGTGGGCGCCCTCACAGGAAACACTGATAACGTTCCAGCGTGTTATAAATGGATTATTCTGACCGAAACGTTACTTGCATGTTTGGAGTGTATATTAAGAAAACGAGAGGCAGACATATTTTCGAAGTGCAGTGAAAAACGTGTGCAAAGTGTTGAAAATGTATTGCTATGTTACACTTTTAACTGATTCCTCCTGACCTATTCACAGCAATGAATTAATACAAAGCAACCAAAACCTTTCACAGAGAAATGACCAGAAACTACTAGCGAAAATGTGTTTGCCAGAGTGGTTCCAGGCAGACATGTGACATGAGATATTGATACTCCAGGCAAGCGAAGGAAGAGAAACACAGTCTTCTCTGTGGTGAATGACTTCCGTGCCCCTTCAGATGGCAAGGCGGATGCACTGAATCAAAAGCAATTTGTCAAGGGCATGGCTAATCCTAAACCACACAGGAAAAGACTGCCTGCGTAAAAAAGAAAAGAAAAGAAAAACGCTTCTAATATTAACTTGGGAGACATTTATTAGGACAGTCATGTTGAGATTGCAATCAAGAACACTGCAATAATTGGTTCAAACCATCCCTAGCGGATGTGTTTTGGAACACTGTTTCAGTTGATGCTGTATAATGGGATACTGTGTGTGTGTTTTATGCCCACACACACACACACACACACACACACACACACACACGATTGTAATCAAGGTGGTTGGAGTGTAAACAGCAGGTGTAACTGACAATGGGGGGGGGCAGGGGGGGGGGTTAGAGTTGAGGGGCCTGTTTGTTCAGCCTGAAAACCAGGCCAGCCACACAGCAGGGCACTTTGTGACTGGAGGGATGGAAAGTCACGTTGACATGCACTGTAAATCAAGGATTACACTACTGGGTTTGAAGAATGTACCGTTTCCAATGTGTTCGGCCACTTCCATGGCTTTGTTAGATTTCCCCAAGTACACAACGTGCAGCACGAAATGTGACTGGATTAAGACTCAAGAATGTGACATGATTAAGACTCAAGAATGATTGCGATGATGTTGCCTGCCATTGTGATTGCTATTATTCATTGTGGTTGACAAGATTATCAATTCAAATCGTATGCTGTGTCGGCAACAGTATAATATATAAATAGAATAATAACAAAGCAATTACTGAGCTGTAATTGTTTGTCATTTTCGTTGAAGTGACTTTCACGATTAGGAAATTGCAGAGGCCAAAATGTGGATTTTGTTTGATATGCAATCTTTTGTGTAGCCTTCAATCTGGGCCACTTTTCTACTGACGTTAACAAAATTGCTTTGTTCTTTCTTTGGGCCAACAAATTATAGGAAAGCTTTAAAGGAAAAAATAAAAATAAAACAACAATACAATAACATAAAATAAAACACAGGGATGCAACATCAGCTTTATGCTGAAGTGGATTTGTCCTTGAGGAAACGTAACACATACATTGCCTGAACAAGATGCAGCAAGTAACTTCCCCATGGGATTTAGACTCACCAAGTGTGTAGGCCAAGAAGTTGAAGAGACCGGCAGCAAACCACACCCAGCTGGGCACGTGGACGTGTTCGTGAGCTGAGAGATGGCCACACAAACACGCAGACACACACCCAAAGACACACGCATGCACACAAAAACAAGGATGTTAGAATACTTTTGGAAAGGGTGTGAGGTTGAAACAGCCAGCCTGTGAAATACATTGCTCTGCAACCAACTTTACATTCTACATCAACCACAACTACGGTTCTTCTGTGCTTAGATGGGTACGTGCAGGTGCGCTCGTGTGTATGAGTGTATGAGGGTTTGTGTGCATGCACAAACCCTCATACACTCAGAAGATCGTGTATGTGCGTGCGTGCATACGCTTGCATGTGTGTGTGTTTGTGCTGCCATGATGTGTTGACTGTCATAGGAGAGCAGTCAGAGGAAGCTCTGGTTTCAGCTAGCTGTGAACTTTGCCCTGCCCTTGTAAACACGCTTGCAGGCTCTCTCGCACATTGGACCTGTGGGGTGATGTCTCGGCCCACCAGACGACTTTGAATAAGGAAAGCAGTGGGGGCCAATATAGGGAAGTGTGTGAGTGGGAGAGATATTTGACCGACAGAAGGAGAGAATCCGTATTTGAACAACATGATGATAACAAGATCCACAGGTTTGAAAAATACCACATAAGATGCGGAAGTTACACTTAAATACCACACAGGGAGGAGCCAACAGAATAGATGACAAAATTTACTCACAGCCACCGATAGAGCTGCTACATCTTATGTTTGTTTAAATTATTTCATGTGTGTCCGTGTATTTGTAAAATTGTTGACACTAAACAACCCACCTCTATTCATCAAGACATATTCATTAAAAAAAAACTATGACTACCACGGTCCCAATGAGGCACAAAGGCAATAGGACCACACAGGACTAATGTCAACCAGTGCACAACAGAGAGACAGCAGGGCTCACTCACCAGAAGCAATGAAGTCATAGTCGTAGAAGGCCAGCATGAGGAAGTTAAGAACCAGGAACATGAATCCTGTGAAGGTAATGAGGTTTGGAGCCAGCCATGTCGGCAAGACCTGTGAGGGAGGGAGATGCTGTGAGACTAAATACTGAGTATTCAAAATATACTTGGGTCTTGTTTTAAGTACAAAAGCAATAGGATGTTTGGATACTTATTTGCCGGGCTATATTTCACACCCCCAAGATTGCCTGCTTAAATGATGCCCAACTTCAAAATTGTGTAATACACAGAGGGTCACACAGATTTGCTATCTTACACAGGTGACTGAAAGTGACTGAATTATAATACAGGAAAGAAGCAAGAAAGAAATAAGAATGCGAGGGACAAGGAACGCTGGAAAGAGACTATAAGGGGTGTTGAGGTGAGTAAGTCTGCCTTGTTGTTACAGTATCTTAGTGGACAGCTGGAGGCTTCATTAATGATGCAGCACTCATTAGCATATCACAAGCACACACAGGTGTGCACACACACAGACACAGACACACACACACAGTACAGGCGAACCCCTTACCTTGACGACAGAGTTCCAGAAGGGGTGCATGACGTAGACGGACAGGGGGTTGGAGTCGACTGCGCTGTACTAAAGGGGGGGGGAAACACAAAAAACATTTGGGTACATTTGATGAAGTGCTATGGTCACGAAAACAGGCCGCCGGTGCCCGGAATGGAATTGGTGGATCTCATTATCTAGTGCTGTTCTGGGGTTGCACACCTGGTTCTCTGTTATGTATCGAGCCACTCGGTTGTTTTTAGACGTTAAAAAAGGCCCATACGATTGTAACATTGTCGTTGATTACGTTTGCAAGCATGGATGCATGATAGACATTGTTTTGGTGGCTGTCAACAAGGATGTGAATTCAGGTCTGCTCCATACCCTTTGCCTTGCATTTTGTTGGCTTAGAATCTGATCCAATAAAAAGGACATTACACTGGTATGGTATTTTAAGACAACAATGGATTGATTGCAAAGAGATGGTACAAAATGAAATATGTTCACTAGACGTCCATACACAATTGTGCTGTTACACGTAAAGGGCACTTTTATACAAAATAACCGGTAATAGTTCCCCAAAATAACAGATCTTTATCTTAGAGCATTTTTAATCATTGAAAGGATCAGCCACATCAGAAAGAAAAATAGGAATGTCTCTGTTTCTGTGCATCAAATTGAAGCTGGGTTTATTTCTCCCCACATTGGCATTCCATATAACAGCAAAGACTACAGCATCTAGCGACCATGAGGCAGAATGGCATCTGAAAGGACACTTACAGTCCCAGTGACACAATCTGTCCATTCACTCTCACCCCACTCCTCCTCATTGGCAGTCACAGCAACTGCTTTTCCAAGAAGATTTTAAATACATAACCTAGCCATGTGACCTGGAAAGGCATGTGGCTGAAGGGAGCTGCGTTACATTAGACTAGAAATGGAAAAACATTATCAAACTCTTTATTTATGAGTTCAACCCCGATTAACCTTAAACTTCACAATCACCAAAGTCGAACCGTCCTCATAATGACCATTAAACATTAGCGATTAACAACCGTCAGAACTGGGCCTTCTAGACACTCAATTACTACAACTGATATCATCGTAACAAGAACGGTAACGCATAATAATATGCATATATTTATACATCGATAGATATATTTATGTAAATACGATCCATTGAAGGGGATAAAATATGACGCGGCTATCTTATCCATCCAGGTGTGTCAAAAGGTTAACTAGTGATAATCATCAGTACTATCATCATCTCCAACGAGAGGAAGACATAAAAACGATGCTGCACGTTGGACTGAATGATCACCAGATCAGGCATGGCTGAATCCTAACAAACATTGGCCTTCATTCGCTCGCTATTATTAACATCCACTGGGGATAGACGGGGCTTCAAAACGACCTCATCAAGACAGCGTTGATGATCTGTAAGTGTTTACTCGCTAATGTATAAGATGAATCCTTCCGATGGGGGGTTGGTGGTGGTGGGGCAGTATAGCCTCCATTCTCTGATTCAAGTGTGTAGTATTGTCATATGATAGCCGAGACGACACAGGAAATAAATACGTTTTTATCAGCGTTTGACAACCAGCCCGTATAAAAAAGGTGTGAGGTGGTCATTAGCTCATGTCTTATGTACCGTGACAGCTAGCTAGCTAGCTGCAACACACACACACACACACACACACACACACACACACACACACACACACACACACACACACACACACACACACACACACACACACACACACACACACACACACACACACACACACACACACACACACACACACACACACACACACACACACACACACACACACACACACACACACGCTGAGGACAACAGAGGTTTGGTTTCAAGCCATACCTTGTATTTGTCGAAGCCCGCCAGTTGCTCTTTGGAGACATAGTCGTAGTAAGCCATGTTGGAACCGCGGAGCTTTACTTTAGTATGGGGATTGACGAGTGTTCCCTTTAATAATTACAAATCCCCACTGCCTGGATGCAGCGGCAAACCAACATCTAGTAGCTTTAGCTTCTATATGTTTCACGCCGGTATAGTGATGTCGAAACACTTCAGCCACTCCTTCGGAAGGCAACTATGTAAACGACGACGCACGGGCGCCCCCCTGCGGTCCGGATGACCACTATTGTTAGATCTCGATAATAATCATTTATATTCTTCACATTTCATAAAAATACATGTATTATATGAAATAAAAAAATGCAGAAGTGAAATGTAGCCATCAATTTCAGATATTGAACCAGATGTGCCGATGTGCTCTAAAACACATTTTGGAATTTGCTCTAGTCGGTCTATTTCTATGCCGGTGGCTTAGAGTGACGTGGCCTCGTCAGCCCAGCCGGAAGTAGGAGGGACTGTTGTGCAGCTGCAGTATCGGTCGTGTGAAGTAAAACGTCAAACTAAAATACACACGTAAGTCTTTACAAGAGATAATAACATTAGACATATTCCTTTCACGTTGTAGGTAGGTTCCGAGACTACTGTATGTGCCATGCACGTATGTTGTGGTTACGCTGATCCCAGACCATACGTGATTTATTCTGGTACAATGAATCAGGGGCTAATGCTAGCATTATGAGCGAAGACATCGCGTAGGTCCGTAGGATGTTAGATTTCAGTGTTCTCACATTTTTTTAGAACATATTTGCTCCCGACGTATTCACTGCCTGCCTGGCATCAATATGGAAACAAACTTTGCTTAAGATCACGTATTATTGAACGGGGTTGGGATTGTACTCATGACGTGTGATAGCGCTGTTAGGATCATATGAGGATAAATTGTGTGGCCTGTGGCTTTCCCCTGCTCGCAGAATGGTGACAGACGTTCAGCTCGCAATATTCGCCAACATGCTTGGTGTCTCATTGTTCCTACTGGTCGTTTTGTACCACTACGTTGCTGTCAACAACCCCAAGAAAATGGACTAGTTTCCCAACCATGCCCCACATCCATCTTGCATGGGAAGGTGAGAATTATGTCCGTCATCAAACACAATTGTACAGAAACTTTTCACTCTGTCAAATTTGACATGGTCTTTCCATCCTTCTCTCAGGTCTGAGGATCGCCCCACTCATCCTCTCAAGGTGCCACCATCACAAAGACAACATTCCTCCACCATTCGTCCTGCCCTGTCTGCAAATCCACAAGATGAATCCTGATATTGCTTCAGTTGTACAGCAGGTTTTTTTTCTAAGAAATAAATGAATGAAATATGAATTCAGTTTTCTTCAGTGTATGAAATGAAAAAAAAAAAAAGACTATGCAGTGAGATTATAAGGCCGTTGTTTATTGAAAGATTACAGTGGTTGTCAGTGAGTCCGCATGGTATTTTTGTCAAAGTATTTGTACTGGAGCATTTTTCACCTGACACCGCCTTTCAACATTTGTTTGAAATTGCTTCAAACCTGTGGTTCATAAACTCGATCGTAAACATCAAGGTGGAGGTAAATAATGTCAATGACATTTTTCGAAACACATCGATTTACATACACAACACACTAAAAACACAGCATACTTTGAAAAAAGCCAACAACATGTAAAAATTCAGTTCAAAGTGCTACTCTGCCAGCTGGTACGAACACAAGACACTTTTGACTCATTTGAAGGTGGCAGAAAAAGGTAGTTTTACAGTGCAACATGTCACAGAGGAGTGCATTCAGGAGCAATTTAGAATAAACTAGGACAAACGAGGAACTATCTAATTTGAGTGTACATAGTTTTTAAAGGTAAAAATAACAGCTGGTCCCCATTTTCATCTGGAATAAAAGGGAATGTGTCTTCAATCACCTAAAATGAGATGCACTTCAGTAAGGCACTCATCCCCCGAACCGTTCTAATGGCCATCAGGACCATAGTCTACCCTCATGCTAAGCACAGGAATAGTGTTGAATAAATAAATATTAAATATTGCTTTGCACACAGTATGGATAATGTTGATTTTCTTCGCATTGGAGAAACTGACAAATCTGTCTTAGTTTAAATGTCAGATATGTCAATCGGATGTGCTGTAAATGGCTTTGATGACTCCGTGGCCAGTTAGCCTCACAGTAATCGCGCGGATAGCGATGCACGCCAACTGGTCCCATTCTAAATGATTGTAGTCCTTAGGCCTCGCCACACATAGGCGCTGTTTCACAGGAAAGGACGGGGTCAGATAGCGAGATCGCCGGATCGGTCACCTTGGACGATAGAAGAAACACGTTGCGGTCGGTTAAGTAAAAAAGAAAATGTATTTTTTTATTTTATTGAAAATAAAATCATTGGGAATGTAATTTTTGTAACAACTAATTATGATCATTCAGGTACCTGACGCTGCAGTTGATCTGGCTCAGGTAAGGCTTCTATGAGAGTGTCCGGTTGATAGATGGAGACAACTTGCTGGAGACAATGCTGAACCCCAGATACACCTAGAGCATATAAAAGAAGGAAAATTAGAAAGATAAATAAACTGGGTATGATCATAGGTTTGTTTTGTTAGTCAAAATAAAATAATAATAATCCACTTTTCTTTCATATAGCGATATAGGAATATTACCCTGTACCGGTAGTTTAGATTTACACTCTTTAAGTAATGGTAGGCACTTCAGTGTATTTGTTTGGGTTTTAGTCATGATACCTGAGAACGAGAGCGGCCTGCGAATGCCTGGTTTGACGATTTTCCACACCCGCATTGTGGAGGATGTTGAACTGCCACTCGAAGAGGTGGGGCTTTTACAGTGTGTGGGCGGAGTCTCCATTGATCCCGCACTTATAATGGGGATACGACTTTTCCGGGGTTGCAGGGCACACCTGTGCAGGTTACAACAGGTGCTGTCAGTAAACCTCTCACCACATATTGATTGAACATTGACTGGAAAAATGTTGTCCATGTTTTTCTACATTAAGACACATTAAGTGTTTTGTGCATCACACTCACTTGCTGAACTCAATGGAGGAAAGGATGTGATCAGGTCCAGTATTTTTAGCACTCTGGGGCCAGAGAGAGAGAGAGAGAGAGAGAGAGAGAGAGAGAGAGAGAGAGAGAGAGAGAAAACAGTGAGAAAACAGTGAGTCAATGCCTTTATGTCCCTGCAAGCCAAACTCACCATCCTCTCAGATCCAGCCTGTTTTTTTTTGTGTAACCTAATTGGCCAGTTCCTTCAGCTACAGTATTTCAATTAAATTAGACTTGTAGAGAGGAAGCAAATTTAATAAATGAAGCTTGTCTGGAGACAACAATGACAAATGGACAAGGTTAAAAAGTGCTTCCAACCTCCTTGCATGACAACAAACCCATCCAATTCGAGGCTTACAAACCTTAGCGTGTCCCTCTGTAGGGGGATGTGTGGACAGTAGGCTCCGCCCCCCTTTTCCTCCTCGCCCAATCCGAATGGGGAAGGCCTTCCTGGTCACGCCCCCAGCTCCACCAACCTGTAGGTCTGGGCAGCTGAGGCCTGTCAATCAAAGCGTGCCACAGAAAAGAGGTGGATGAGATGATTGGTGGTTGGTAGAGACATACTTAAAAATAGGCCAACAAATATTAAAATCAGTTTTTTGTATTATTTTGTCCATATTTATATGCAGAATAGATGAGTCTAAAATATAATAACTTCTGCACTGGTAAATCAGGGTGATATAATTGTTGTAATGTTTCGGATTAACTAATTTAATAATTAGGCTCAATGCAAGTGATTAAATGTTAAGGATAGATCAGTCGAGGTGATCAAAATAGAAATGAGAAAGGGCAGATGCAGCACACAATCACACAAATCCACACATGCATGTATGGAGCGATCATGGACACACATCCATACGAAATCACCCACAGAGTCATAAAGCAGAGTTCACACAGAGGAGTTCCTTAATTTAAAGGCATAGATTTTATTACAGAAATCCGACGGATTAGAAGAGTGGCGCACTTAAAGGGGGGCGGATATCAGTAAGGGCTTCACACAGAACCAAACGTTCTCATCATCTAGGTTCGCACCATGTATAGCTTCATGAAGGGTCAAATTAATCGGGAATGCCTCAAAGGGAATGTGCATATGAACGTTTCTGCGTAATTTTCTCCCTTTTCTCAACCTCAACAGTGCAAAAAACTAAAAAGAGACATTTAAGGAGCAATACCGCTGCTAAAACACATCACATCAACGTTCACAGTGCAAATCGCAGGTCAAAGAATTCATCCGCAAAAGTTCTTTATGTGTTGCTTGTGAATGAATCTATTTCCTCCGCTGTCAGATAACTTAGTCATATATCATCGTACTTCAGGCAATTAGCCTTTTTTTTTGCTATGGAATAATGGCTGTAGATGAATACTTTGGAGAAATAGTCCTAATAGAAGCCAAGGCTTTTCTAGTATTTAATAGGCAATTTTCCTCACAGTCACTTATGTCGTCTATGCCCCTCTTAACTGGGTTAAACCGGTTATTATTAGAACTGAAGCATTGGAGCGAGACCAACATTGTGGTTATATTGTAAGTTGTGACCGATATGTACTAAAGCAACTATCATAGCTATAAATATAGCATCATCATGTACAGAAAAGACCAACACAAGGCTACACACGCTATCGCTACGACTCACAAACGACACCGGCACAGACAGTAGCTGGCTACAAGCGAGAGAAATTGCCAACACGACTTGTAAAGAAAGAAGTTAAAAGATTTAATTAGAACTTAATTCAGCAATAATGATGCTACTATAGCTGGTGATTTTGGGGGACAGCTCTCAGAGTATCACAACCATATTACCACCTAAAACAAAACCCTGTTTCAGTTCCCTTCTTTCCACATAATTGTTCCCCATTATAATCAGTGTGTTAGGTTACAGACAACACCCTATGAACTCACGCTCCACAGATCTGCACTGGAACTCGTAGACATTAAAAAGTTCCAGTAAAGTTACGTTGAACCTTGTCTCCAAAAACTAATATCTTTCGACAACAAAAGCCTCACCCACCTCTAAGCCTAGCACAACGCACTCGCATAGCCTCCACATTCAACTATACAATGACTTGCACAACAAAGCTAAAGACACAAAACGTTGGCTACATAAAACAGTATTACGGGACATAAGTTTACAGCTTCCTCTGCAGCTATTTGTAAACGATAAGGCTTTTGAAAAAGCTTTTCTTGAACAACATCACGGTTTAAGATGTGACAACAATGAGGATGAAAACATTATTTGGGCTGAATATAATTCCACCAAATTAACAACAAACATTAGATTAAGAGAATATATATACATCTTCGCTCAGGTTTTTTATTCACAGAACAAATACACAAAACCTGGTGCATGATCTGTATACAGCAGCTACAGAAAAGACAAACATGTTATCTAAGATGTAATGTTGGTAATGTTACAGAAATTCCACTTCACTGTTCCCCCTGGCCCCGATACTATGGAATAAATGTTAAAAAGGCAGAAATGTGCTCAGTTTGCTAAATAGCTGCTAGCACCAATTATTGTCTTTGAAAGGAGCTAAAAGCAATTAGCTTTGGGTCAGTGCGTAGTTGTTTTTACTCACTTGTTCAACCAGATCAGGGCTATTGGTTATTGCCAGACAAGTTACGTATAATCCCTCACATTCTGATACTGCACACGGTTAGGCACACGCACACACACACACACAAACACACACACACACGCACATACTACAGAAAGAGGAACAGAAAGGAACAGGCTATATTCAGTCCAGTTTAGGCCCAGGAGGAGAGTCGGTAGCCTGTTGGGCTGGAAGGCCCTGAAGGAGCAGGGGACTCAGTTTGGAGAGCAGCCCCGGGCGGGGGAGCGCCTGCAGGGTTGGGAGCAGGACGGAGAGACTGGGAGGCTGGAGGGTGTACAGACCTGCCAGACTGACGGAGGCCGGGAGGGTGCAAGAGGGGCCGGCCCCCGTGCACACCGAGGAGGAGGAAGACGAGGACGAGGACGAGGAGGAAGGGGGTGGGGGGCGGACAGGGGGTGTACGACTGGTGTTGCTAGGAGACTGGAGGACCGGGCGGTGGTGGGTGGGGCGTCTCTTCTCTGGAGCCTTAGGGTCTACAGAGAAAGTGGCCCACGCGCACGCACACACATACACACACAGACACAAACACACATAGACACACACACACACACACACACACACACACACAATTGCTCAGACCCATGCAGGGTGATGTATACTCACACATAAACACAAACAATAACAACGGCTCAGACACATGCAGGGAGTAATAGATACATGCGTCTCAGATGCCTGCAGAGGGTAACATACACACACACACACACACACACACACACACACACACACACACACACACACACACACACACACACACACACACACACACACACACACACACACACACACACACACACACACACACACACACACACACGGCCAAAGGGGCTGGGATCATGCTTCAATCATGCGGGAGATATGGCGTATGCAGGCTCAGATGAGGGATACACCCTGTCCGTTGAACCCATTGGTCAGCGTCTCAAAGTCAAACCCATTGCAAGGCTGAGAAGAGCCAACCACGACAGCCAATCTGAAGTTATAGTTTGCATCCGGGTAACCGTATATCAGTCCGCCGGATAACAAAGGCAGCTCAAAAGGATTGCAGCCCGAGGAAAAAAAGAAAGAGCGCGAGAGAGAGAGCAAGAGAGCTCCAGACACACACACACGCATAACACAGTTCCCCCCCAAAGGGATCACAGCGAACCGCACGCGCGGTCGCCTTCCTTACCTCTGACCGGGCCGAGCTGCGGCTTTGCGCCGGCACGCACGATGGGCGGGTGTGCGTTGTGGTGGTGGTGTGCGCTGTGGTGGTGGGGGGCGTTGTGGTGGTGCTGCTGCCCGTGGGCGCGCGACGCCAGCGACGGCGGCGGGGGGCAGCCGAAGGTGAAGCTGGGCGAGGAGTGGATCTTGGGGGAGGGCGTCTGGCTGCTGCTGCTGTGGCTGTTGGAGCGCACGCGGCCCACGGTGTGCTCTGACGGGGAGCAGGACAGAGAGCTGCGGGGAGGGGGAGGGAGAGAGAGAGCGCATGCTCTTTAGGATGTGACGCTAGGGCTGTGCAATTAATTGAATTTTGATCGTGATTTCGATTTTTGGGTCAAACGATCTCCAAACTAATATAATCTCAGGTTCCATTATCACCTTCAAATCTCACCTGTATATTTATCTTTTCACCCAAGCCTACTCCCTTTAAGTCAATTGCATTCTTGGGACTAGAATGAACACACAGTTTTTCTCTTGTACACTGTTTTATTATGTTGTCAAGAAAGGCGCCCATAAATAAAATGCATTATTATTATTATTATTATAATCGAGTTTAACCTTTTTTTATCCGACATCAATTATCCAGTCAGCTATCTAGAGCCTGACCGATACATCGGTTGGCCGATTCTATCGGCCGATAGAGTCGGCCGATTTGTGTGTGTGCATGTGTGCGTGGTTGCGTGTCGACCCACCTGCTGAAGCTCTTGGGCGGCGAGGCCCTGCTCCCCGGCTGGTGGGCGGTGATCCGCGGCGGGGCCTGCTGCCCGTGGCCGTTGAGGCTCTTGGTGTTGCGGACGTACTTCAGGAGCGAGGCCCGCAGGTTGGACAGGCAGCTGTGCTCCGAAAGCACCAATCGGGGCCACGGGTTTCCCTCCGCCATGTCCAGCGCCGAGATAGCCACGGCTCGGCCCACCTGAGGGAGAGAGAGAGAGAGAGACACACACACACGCACACGCACACACACACACACAAACACAGATCCCATTGTCACACAAGCATTTTCAAACGGTTGTGGGACCACAAAATGCAAAGCGGCAGGAACAGTCGTGAGAGAGATGTAGACGATCATCAGACACAAAACACAGCCGGTTGCAAACATGCAAATGTATCGGAATTCACTGTATGTCTCTTTGGAAAGGATCATCCTGCTAGGATTAATAGTAAACTTGGATGTTTAAGTTTACTTGAATAAAGTTTAAGTAAACATAATCTTCATTTTTCAGTTGGGAAGAGGGATTAAGAAAGATGGCTCGCTCGATTTGTACTATTTCTACGTATTAAGGATACATTTGCAGACCTTAGATAATTTAATAGATCAAATTTTTATTGATTGAATGGAAGGGGCCTTTATAGAGAACTATATCTATACAAAACAACGTTTTATTACACATATAAAACACTGTTAAGTGTACTAACACACACGCAGAAACGCGCACACGCACACACATAAAAAGGGCCCAAGGCAAGTGAATTAGGGCGTACATGACAGCGGAAATGGGAAAAGCAAACTAACTGGAACCAATTCTAATGGATAACTTGAAGGGAGTTATGGGTTAAACGCATCAAGTATCGAGTACCCTCCAAAAACACAACAACCCTGAAACTTAATTTGGAATATAAGGCTTAAATAGGATTGCTCCCTTTAAGTGTAATAACAGTCTTCACAAAGTTATTGTGTGCTTTGTATTTTAAGTATTCATGAGTGCGTTTGCCGAAATTGCAGTATAATGAACCCAACCCAATCAAATCAAATGCTGTTGGAAACGTCTCTGCAGCCGTACAGAACAAAAATAAACACCCGAAAAATACAGGACCACAACCAATGGGTGGCGCTCACAAAATGAAACAATCACATAAACCGAATAAAAAGCGCACGTAAACTCATGCGCTAATAATACATTGATTCCCATAATCACATTTAAGTACATGCCTCCTAATCCCAATAAATATCTGCTTGCTAGCCAATGGGGTTGTACAGTGTTTTTTCTCACCTGTTCATATATTTCTGGAGTGTATTTAGGCGGGAAGGAAGGGGTGGGAGGGGGCGTGGCCCGTCCGTTGTCATGGCAAGCGGGTGGGATGGAGTTCATGGCTCTTCCTGTGTTGTAGTTGCACTCCAGCGTGTAACTGAGACGGGGAGGGAAGACACGTGCGTCGTTGTCACACACAGCCTGACAGCCAAGCCTGACTGATTTAAACATGAGACGTGTGACGGTAAATGTGTCAAAGAAGGACTTCGACATTCTAGCTGAACGACTGTTTTTGTGTGCGATGCTGCAACTTTAACGTTGTATATTGGTGCGTAACCGTGCTTAACTCGCTCATGCTTAAATCGTTCAGGTATCCGAATAGATATCCACAGTGAGTAGACTATCATGAAAAGTAATGGACCGAACAAACTCTGCCAAAAAGGAATGGCGCTAAAGTGTTCAGAAACGTTTTCCTATCTTGTTAACATTCACTAAGGATAGCATTGCTTAGCTCCACCTAGAGTCCCACCTGTGCAGCAGCCCCATGGCCTTGTAGATGGCCACTCTCCCGCTGCCCTCCTTGGACTGGCCGTCTCGCTTGTCCCTGGCATACATGTTCTTCTCAGAGAAGTTGCAGCCCTGGAAGTCAAAGTTTGCCGAGTTCAATGCGATGAGCCGCGGGTACAGCATGTTCTCCACCTGTGGGAGGGAGGGGAGAGAGAGAGAGAGACCGAAAGGAAGAGAAAAGGCAAAAAGGGAGCCTATTAGAGTTGTTTATTTTGTAGCTACTGCATCTCTACATGTCTTTGTGTGTTTTCAAGGGCAGGACCTGAGTGCTCTGGGCTCAAATAATCAAAGGGTAGAATACATTATTATCCTGTCTCTTTTGCAGACTGAAAACCCTGTGCCGTGTTTCTCTATCATATGTCATTATAAAAACCACACAGAAGGGACCCATGCATAAACCTCTAGAAACATAATTGCTGATGGATATAAAGGCCCAATCCCATTTCTACCCCTTACCCCTTCCCCTTACCCCTCCCCCTTGTTTTGAAGGGGGGAGGGGTAAGGGGTAGAAATGGGATTGGGCCAAAATGTTCCGTGTCCCAAAACAACTCAATCCCACCTGCTGGGCTTCGTTCGGAAGGCTGTTCCCGTACATGAAGCAGCCGCGCTTAGAGGCGTGGCCGTGCAAGTCAACATAATAGGCCACGCCTCCTTCTTGGGTGGAGATCGGCTCGTCGCCCTGCCGGACGGCCTCCTCGATGGCGCACGCCGTCTCTGACGTCGCCGTAACCGCGGGCGACGGACTCAGCCCATTGGTCTCAACGCCCTTTCCCATCTCGGCGGCGGGCCACGCGTTCTCCTCCGTAACCATGGAGATCTCCGGCGTGAGGGGCGCGGCCCCGTCCTTCTCGGCGTTGCGCTGATTCAGGCTGACCTCCATGGGGGTGAGGGGGAGCGGCGGCTGCGGCTGATTGGTCGACGCCTTGTCGCCCAGCGGGGCCAACGGGGGGCTTTGGGGGGCGGAGTCTGCCTCCGCCGCTGCCGCTGCCGCCGCCGCCGCCGCGGTTGCCAGGGGGTGGAGCGTCGTGTTGGGGTGTGGGTGGGGGTGTTGTTGGTGGTGGTAGAGGAGCAGGGTCTTGGCAGCGTAGATGGAAGGGTGGAGCTCGGGGCTGGGGTTGAGGTACTGTCTGTTCAGGTTGACGCCTCTGGAGTCGGTTCTGTGGGTCAGAGAGGGAGGGAGGGAGGGAGGGAGGGAGGGAGGGAGGGAGGGAGGGAGGGAGGGAGGGGGGGAGGGGGGGGAGAGAGAGAGCGAGAAAGAGAGAGAAATATTTAAACAGTGTTATTACAAAGAATCCTTTTGACCCTGAGGCAGTGACACATAAATAATTGACAACCCAAAGTAAAGCGACACTACTGTAAAAAACCTCTGGGGATTACAGATTCAGAGTGTTGCTATTGCAAGCTCAAACCAATACTTGAATGAGACACCAGTTAAACCTTTTATGTGAAATGTAGGCTATGTGGATATTAACCGTTGCAACTATTTATTGTCGTTTAACCGTGTCCTTATTTCTTATGGATGGTCTGCATTCACCCAACTCAATGAATTCACATCATCACCTTTGAAAGAGTCCTTAACTAGACACGTGCTTTGGACTCCACTGTTCACAGAGCCCATACCAAAACAAAGGGTCATGTGACCAGGAGGCCATTGCAGCTACCTGTAATGGCCGCGCACCACACCGTCGGGGTTCAGCATGGGGATGAGCTTGAAGACGAACATGCTGCGCAGGGCCTGGGCGCGCGGGTCATCCCGCCGCAGAATGAAGGCCAGGAAGCCGTTGAACACGAACGCCGCTGGCGTCTCCCCCGGGTGCACGCGGCTGCTGAGGAAGAACACCTACGGGCCAATCGGATTCAGCGGGTCGGCCGATGTGACTCCTGCTGTGAACTATTTTGCGTAACGCGTCTGTCTTTGCTTTGTGTGACCTCGCAAGGGACTACAGATGAGATTGAGCTTTCTAGCTGATTCTGGGACAGCTTCTAACCGTACATTGTCCCGGTTAAATAAATATTATTATGAAAGGATTTGTCATCAAACAGTATAGATACCGGGCCATGGTAGCCTAGTGGCTCACGTGGAAAGCCTGTTTACACCTGGGGGTAGTTCAAGAGAGATCCCCGCTTGATGTGAACAGGCACCTAACGGTTTCAGAGTTATACAACATCTACATTTTTCACGGTCTCTGCGTAGGCCAAGGACGGAGCGACCGTGGGGTACCAGTTTACGAGCGGCTCACAGATAATGCCACAAATCCTGTTTGATGACACAAATGATGAGAGAGAGAGAGCAAGAGAGCGAGAGCGACAGACAGACAGACAGACAGACAGACAGACAGACAGACAGACAGACAGACAGACAGACAGACAGAGACAGACAGAGAGAGAGACGGATACAGAGAGAGAGAGAGAGAGAGAGAGAGAGAGAGAGAGAGAGAGAGAGAGAGAGAGAGAGAGAGAGAGAGAGAGAGAGAGAGAGAGAGAGAGAGAGAGAGAGAGAGAGAGAGAGAGAGAGAGAGAGAGAGTATTGTCATTGGTATAAACGTGTACCCGTTTGCCGGGGAAACGGTGGGGCCGCGGGGTGTCCGTGTCGGGGAACAACTTGGGCAGCCGGGTCTCCCGCTCATCCTCCATCCCGCCGCAGTTGGTGACGGTGAGGAGGTCCACCCTGTTGCCGTCCAGTGAGTGACACAGAAGCTCCCGGTGGTAGTACACACTCTCTGGGGGACTAGGGTGGGGGGAGACGGTGGATGAATGGCAAAAACATACTTGCTCCATTTGAATCATGCAAGTAATGGGAAAGAAAATTGAATTGATCGAATAAAGTAAGAAATATGAAACCAACAATACAGGCGATATAAAATGTACAAATATTAGGAGAAAAAAGTGCATATAAAAATGGATGCATGAATATGATGTACATGAACTATTAAGTGACTCATGAAAATGCTGAGTTATTGCACATTTGGTGAAAATGTTATCCCCAAAGTGCAACAAATACAGGAATTTTTATACACTCCTCCGGAACCTCCAGTTTATCATTGATGGTGAAACACGACTCTATTTCCGTCCTCACTGTGACAGGCACAGTAACAACCCAGATACCACCCACTATTTCGCTCTCTCCGTTTCAGCTGTGGGAAAACGTTGCGTGCGGGGCATTTTTGCGGACCTGTGCGACCTGCCTTACCTGCCGGGGTGGAGGACAGCATTGTTGGGGTAGCTCTGGTCCAGCTGCTGCAACATGTCCTGGCTCTCGCTGTAGGAGAAGGGGAAGCAGAAGGAGAAGAAGGTGGAGGCGCCCCTCGTCTCTGACAGCCGGTGGGTGAAAGAAAGGGTGAACTGGCTCTCCACCATCTGGATGACACGTGGAAGGGGGACAAGGGGAAAGAGCAGTTGGTTTTGGTCATGCTCACATCGATTTCCATTACATGATACTACACTTTCCCCTTACTATACTAAACGCTATGTCTGTGCCGTGTCTAACACTGTTCTCCAACTGCACAATCAATCTTATTTATTTTATGTAATCGCCTAAACTAATTTGTAATTGCCACTTTTATACATTTTTGTATGATCTTTGTATTTTAACAGCATTTTAGTTTCCATTATATTTGTAACTTTCCCATACACACATCATAACACACTCACACACACGCCCACACCCACCTCGAAGGTGGGCCTGTCGCGGACCCTCTCCCAGCGAGTCTTGCCGGGAACGGTGCGTACCAGCGGGGCCATGCCCTGGCTGTACAACTTGTTCTGCTTATTCATGTTCATCACGGTCACCTTCAGCAGCTTGCCTGGAGACGCCCCACGCACGCTGAAGTAGAACCACGACCTGGCAGAACACACACACAGCCACAACAACAACAACAAAAAGAAAAGCATAAGTGAGAGGATGGAAGAAGTGACCAGGGCTGTGTTTACGGTTTCATCACTGTTTATAACACAATAACAACATTTGGAATTACATACGTATGTGGCAGAGAAAAGAGGGTGCACATTGTGTTTCATAAACAAAACAACATGTCATAAACATAGAAGCAGTAAAATAGGCCATTACAAAATACCAAAAAAGCTGAAATATATATCAAACAGAGACTTAAAGTAAAGGACACTTGGGATAAAGCCAGCGACATAGACAGTTGAGTATCGCCATAGACACCGACCTATTTCCATTCTCATGCTCTGTCCCGGCACAGTCTGGCTGCGTCCACACGTTGAACTCATAGTCCGGTGCTGTGGGGGTCGGCCCTGAGAAAGCGCCCCCGGTCGAGGCTGCGGCAGCCGGGGGGGAGCAACTGCCCTTCTCCACCTTCTCCACGCGGGCCAGGTTCCCGGAGTCAAAGCTGGAGCTGAACACCACGTTACCGAAGCGTGCCTCCATTATTCTGTGCTGCGGTCGCCTCTGCTCCCTCCACCTATGGCTCTTGGGTCAGAACAAGCCAGCTCCCTGGATGCAGATGGCCTGTTTTTGATAAGACACATAAAGGTGCAACTATGAATAAACATATGCAGCCACATATATATATATAAATGACTGATACAGGACGTCGAA
>NC_079432.1:5945065-5977588 GCF_026213295.1 Gadus chalcogrammus
CTCCACTGGGTGGTCTTCTGAACAGATGACCTCCTTCCTGTCCTCAGGCTGACTGAAGCTGCACCGTTTGCATCTGTGAAGGCCCCTCATTCAGGAAACCACTCAACTATAAAGACATGACTTCAGAGATGTTGAATCAACTTGGGACACTTTTTGGAGACGCCAAGCATAATCCATCACCAATGTGGGACGCCACTGAAGAATGTTGTACATAATTTACGTCTCTGGAGACATTGGTTGTTCTGTTATGGGTGCCCTGGCAGGAGAGCTGGGGGGGATGATGGAATGTTATTTGGCATGAGGTTTTTACCCTGCATGATTGTTTGGCCTTTTATGGCTCTGTGGTGTGTGTGTTTGGGTTTGACATGAGATGGAAGTTTTTTGACCATCGCTAGGGTTCTACTGTGTTTGTGTATGTGTGTCTCCCACTCACACCTGGCATGGGGTTCTGCGTGCCTGTCCTGGGTTCTTTGTGTGTGTGTGTGTCCGGCTTGCTTTGACAGTGATAATGTTCATACGGGGGTCTGTGTGATTGGCTTGGGATATTGGAATGGTCAACTAAATCATACCTGATGGACGGTCACACGTTTACTTAAGGGCCTCCAGTAGACATGAAGAGCCCTGAGCGACGCTCCGGAGCGAGATCCAACACACTGGGCAGGAAGGAGAGTATCCAACTCAAGTGTAAAAGGATGCAAGCGGCGTGTTCAGATCAGTGACTTCAAACTAGGACTACACCAATCAGGATCAATGGAGGATGGACACCAAAAGGAATTCCACAAGGAGAGTCTGACGTTGGAAAGGGACCTAAATGGATATTCAAGATGACCTTCAGACCTGTAATGAGACGGCTCTTCCTATCTGGCTGGATTGATGGAGAGCCCTGTGGATCTTGTCTTGCTCTCAGTTGCACGTCTTCTCAGGCTGAACTGTATTTGTTTCGGACAGGACTAGCTGGATGATTGGTTCCCTTAAATCAGAACCAATCCGGGAACTCCAGCTAGTGCGCTCTTCGAGCTGAAGTTGTGCTCTTCAGCTGAGGACGTGAGGAAACCTTCACCGGGGCTTCAAGGTGTAAAGGGGAGAATGTTTCAAAGTGTTCCATGGTACTCTGATGAAGACCGTTGTTGTGTTTCACTGGCTGAGAGGAAGAACCCACACATCTTCCTCTTGGCCTTTCTCCTCTGAGAATCCTGGCGCCATCTTGAAGGACATTCCAGCTCATGTAACTGATGTCACGACAGATTCTCAAACACTTGGTCTCTCCTGAGGGGCGTGTCTATGGAACTGAAGACTTAAGACAGCACTGTATCCCAGCATGCATCTCTGCTCACTCAGACCACACCCCCATGAGTAGGATGCAACACTCTAGTGATGGAGATGTAGAGTTTTATAAGTAACGAGGGAGCAGACTAAGGTGATTAGACTGTAAATCTTTAAACCATGAAGATGGTTGGATAGTTCAGGAATTGGGCTTTTTATTATGGGCAGTCCTTTCCCCTCAGATGCCCACTTCTCTCACTGGAGCTGTACATGTGTTGGCTGGCTGGCATGATTTGCTGTTGGTGATGAGGCGGTCAGGGTGACGTTGCAGGGCTATGGTCGGCTCTCTGTGAGGTCAACGTTTAGATTTGCTCTGTATGGTTTGTACCCTGAATAATCTAGATAATTGTAAAATGTAGACAGTTTTGTATTGAATGATTTTAGGTTTAAAGTTGTTGTGGGACGTACATGGTAGTTTGGTTCTTCTTCGTATGGTTTTGAGTGATATAACTTGTACACACTGGGTGCATAATAATGTAAAGGTACATTTAATAGTATTAATGACCAACAGCAACAAACAGATCTCCTCAAGGTAAGTCTGTTGGCTGTATTTTAATGAAGACCATCGCTGGACTTCAGGATCTTCCTCCGTTCAGCTCAAGGTGAGGCACTGGTTCTGTTTTTTCATTGGTTGGTTCCGGCTGGAATGTTCGGATTCCAGTCGGACGGTTTGTGCTTCCCGCCGTGGAAGGTTCTGAGTGCGGTAGCTTGATTTAGTCCCAATGGTTAGCATAGAACGTTGTAGTCTTGACAACCATAAGAAACCACCTGGCAGTTAGTTGGACGTGAGTCCCCTGAGGGAATCTGGCGGAACGTTGTGGATTGTATTTGCGTAACCTCGAGCCGTTGCCAACGGAAACAATTTTTCAGTCGGTTTCCATTGGGAATTGTTGCCCCTATCTTAAACAACTTAAGTTTGATATTAATTACATACTGACACGTACGTCGTACAATATGTTGATAATTTCCGATGGTTGCGTCGTACTTTTAACCACGATGACGTTGCGGGACTCTCACTGCGTACAAAACAGCGTTCTACTTGCGGGCCCATTTCTGACCATCGGTGAAGGCTGAAAATCATTTCAAGGTGGAAGATAATTTGACATTTCTTCAACGGAACCCAGCACCTGAATATGGCTGAGTATATTTGATTTAATATCGATACTGCTTAGTGTTCTTTGTTACTTCAGCTTTTGTACGTTCTAAATATCTGCTGTCATTAATTGCCACAGAAGTTAAACCCTACCCAATGGTATGACGTTAAACAACGACTTTGGAGTGCAGAGTTGCCAACTGGATAATATAAAAGCTAAAATAATGGCCGTCATTCCCACATGTTACAGTAGAAGATACTTTAGAACTGTACAAGGTTAAAAAGGTAACATGTAGTTTGTCCCAAGGTGTCTGCCTCCTCACCCAGAGCAAGACCTCCACCTCCTCACCCAGATCCAAACCTCCACCTCCTCACCCAGATCCAGACCTCCACCTCCTGTCAGAAGTCCTCCAGAACAGGTCAGTGCATGAGTAGAGTCTTCTCGGGTCAGTTTCAATGCATGGCCTGAACCACTTCTTTAAACTTGTTTACTGCTCAGTCTTCATTCCCAAAAACGGGATGCTCATGCCTGGTCTCAAGTCTTTTCTGGCCTTGAGTTATAAAATAATAGTTCAATTAATTGTGTAACTTGGTTTCGGATATATCTATCTCTATCTCTATCTGCTGCTGTAGCTGAAAGGCGAGGCTGGGGACCGGAGGCTTGTGGTGCCAGGTCCGGACCGGAGGCTGGAGACCAGGGGCCTGCAGCACCGGACCAGAGGGTAACCATCACCAAGCTCATCTGAAACACTAAAATCCACAGTAGTTTAGGTCTGGTTTTTCTTATGACTTTAAATCTGTTCCAAGCTGTGAGTTAATTCATACGGGGGTTATGCAAGAGTCATATGAGCCATTAATGTTACTAGTGCTGCTACGATCGTAGTGGATGAATTGCTGAACGTGACAATCTGCAGACGTTGTCTAATTTTAAGTGTTTAAATTTGTCTTCCATTTTACAAGTGAACCTCAGATGCAGGAGGTGGGGTGTGTTGCGTCCCCAGGTGATTTACTACTGAGACCAACTGTGTTTGAAACCAGACCAGGAATCCATGGCTGAAGGTGCTGATGGAGGAGCCGTGATGGAGGAGCCATGCTGAAGGCCCTGGGCTGGTGGAGGAGCTGGTGGAGGGCCTGCCTGGTGAATGACGTCCGTCGTGGGGTAGATGGAGCTTGACTCTGAAGTGATCGTCACACACTCTGCCACCTCTCGTAGAATACTGCTACCACAAACTACCGGCGTTTGTACCATATATACCAGACGACTACATCTGTTTTACCACTTGTTGAAGCAAGACTTCCGCTGTTTGTTCCAGACCAGGACTCTGTCTGAGGAGAGCTGCTGGAGGAGCTGAGACGCTGGAGGACGACTAGGAATCGACCAACAAGGATTCCTCGTAAGTTTGTATTTACTTACATGGTTGACTTAAAGGGCAAAATACAGCTGTTACGTTGACATGTGTTGATCAACTACCACTGTGTTTTCTTACTAGAACGTGTTTCTGGAGCGGAGGCGAGCTGGTAGGGGAGCCGTGAATCTGGAAGATGACCATCACTCTACCAACAAGGATTGTAAGTTTCTGTTAACCAAACAAACTGGAAATAAAGGGCTTAAAAATAAGATGAACTAGATGTTTGTTACCAGACTTTAGGGCCAGACTCGCGCTGTTTGTTCCAGACCAGGACTCTGGCTGAGGAGAGCTGATGGAGGAGCCAAGACTCTGGAGGACGGAACACTCCACCAACCAGGATCCTCGTAAGTTTGCCTAAAATAAACAGAGTGGACTTGTTGTAACGAAGGATTAGTTTGTCCAGTACAAGTTAAGGCATACTATTGTGGTTTTTTACCAGACAAACTACAGCTGCTACTTTGTTACGCGCCATTAGAGCCCAACTACTCCTGTGTTTGACCTTACATTAGAGACAAACTACTATTGTGTTTGTTACCTGATATTAGAGCAAACTACTCCTGTGTTTGTTACCTGATATTAGAGCCCAACTACTCCTGTGTTTGTCAGGAATCTGGAGGACTGATGGAGAGGCCATACATCTGGAAGGCAAATCCTGAGGACCACCAGGACTCTACCATCAAGGATTCCTCATAAATGTGCATTATCTGGACATAGTGGACTAGGTAGGGGGTTGGGAGTTCAACCCTCAAACCAATGGCGCCGGGTTCAAGTCCTCAGAATACAGTAATGCGTCCTTGAGCAAGGCGCCCTAAAGCCTGCCTGCTCCTTAATGACTTATCTTTGGTTCAGATAATGTTGCATCTTTTGAATATTGAACCTAATCATTGTCCTTGTTTGGTCCGGGCAGACGCACCAGAGCTGAACCTCGCCTGATCCTGTTTGGTCGGGGGTAGACACACCTGCGCTAAACCCGCCCTGATCCTGACATCCTGCTAGTCCCGTCTCCTCAGTTCATCTGAGCCTCGTCCTCCAGAAGACCTGCTGAGCTCAGCAGTCTGAGGCTGATGGATCAATGACCTCCAGTGGGAGTGATCTTCTTGACACCACCATGTAACCGTGTGCTTCCACACGCCTTTCCCTCACGTCTGTCACTAACCTCACTACTTCACTACTCTCTACTGCTTCCTCTTTTCTTCCTTCTCTGTGGTTCAAACCTTTACACTAAAGGCGCGTCTTCCTGCCCTCAGAGGGTTTAGCGTTAGGGTTGAGAGTCAGGGTTTAGAGTCAGGGACAGAGCTGGTCAGGGAGGACTGCTTTTACACAAACCTCTTCACTTGCTTTCGGAATGGTGGTGACATTTTGAAAAGAGTCATTTGGGAAAATGTTTTCCTCTGCTTTCCTTTACAAAATTGTATTAAACTTCTGTCAAGTGTTTTTGTTTATATAATAAAATCCCACATTGACTTCTACATGTTTGTTGCGGTTCATTTAATTGTCCTTTAACTTGGTTAATGTCAAGCTAAACTCCTGCAATACATTTAATTGTTATTCTGCAATGTTCACATAATCCATTTTGTAAAAATATGAAACCTCCATATTACTACTAAATTCAAGCCTGTTCATGTATTTAACAATGTACATACTGCCCCGCAGGCCATTCCCTGCTTCTACAACACGTTCAATCCACCAACCCGTCTCACATCAATGTACTATAGCTACGTTGGTTCAAACGGAAAATGTAGTTTGGTGTGAGACGGTTGTCCAGCAGAGGGAGCTGTCATACACCTTAATTATACAGAAATGTCTGTATTTACATTTTAAAATGTTCATGGGCTGGTCTAGTTTGTCTGCAAATAACTCAGCCTCCAGAAACAGGATTGGTCGAAACATATGAAGTGAAGGAAATAAAAGCCCAGTTCACCAGATCTGAGGTCAGCTGCGGTCAGATTTTGGAGCATGAATGCATTGAGCTCGGAGGACGGCAGGACGCGTGTTTACCTGGTCGATTAGGCCCTGAACGCAGACCCTGAACCCAGACATCCTAATCACAGACCCTTTGTTTAATTAGACCCGATTATAATTTTTGGGTTAAAAAAAAAAAAAGTAAAAATATTTATAATTATTTATAAGTACTAGCCTAGTCTAGATAGTCCTTCTGGCAAGAGAATAAACAGTTTAAAAACATAACCTTTTTACCACCTCAAGTGAATTAGCATATCCTATCCCCAGTCAGATGTGTGTGTAAAGTCTGTCTCACTTGTATTCATTTTACTCTGAAATAACTTGAATGGAACTTTAGACATTTTGGGATAAGCAGCACAGCAGTCAGGTAGCTATTTTAAGCTATAATAAATTGCGCATTTTGTTTATTTAGGTGAAGCATTATGAAAAAATGTTCATGCAAAATAAAGCATTGAATGGGATGCTTTATTTTTCCTTTTCCGTCTGGGCTAAGCCCCGGATGTTTATGAAACCTAGAAACACCCCTGGCTTATGGAGTGGACCCATCAAAAACTAATTTCACAAATGCATGTTTTTGCAATCACAATTAGGTTGTTTCAGTCATTAGCCTGTGACGTCAGTGGGGGTGGCAAGTGGAATCACGTGACAGTACTTGGACGTTGGATGTCCATGTCCTACAAGCCGCAGCGAGACATTATAGCCCACGTGGGCGGTGGGGGTCACGTGACGCGACTACGTGAGGCAGCGAGAGACGCGGCTGCCCGCGCGCCATGTTTAGCGGAAAACAAAAGGTCCAAATTCCCATGCTGAATGTAATAAAGAGAACCACTTGTTCGGCCCATGAGAAATAACGACACGAGAATGACAATAAATAGTTGGAACGGTTGATTTTTTTTTTTACCGCCATGCCTTTGTAAGTGCCTTTTTTTTCCCTTCTTTGAATAGTTTCTATGATTGAACGTATAGCAGACATGGTACAGGGCCTTGTGTGTGTCCATACACACCGAGCCTGAGCTAGTGAGCGATAGCATGTTTTGAGGGTCGTTGAACCCGCATTTAAGTTGAGTCTGGGGGGAAATCAGTGCCGCATAACTGGGTCTCAACGCGCCCCGCAATGTGTTAATGTTATCCAAGCAGTAAAATGACACCGATACTTTCAATGGTGGAGTTGCTATTGACATTTTTGGCTAATGTAGACCTTTTCGCAGAATGCAGTTTTTGTTATCTTAACGTTAATGTTTTATACGGTTGAATACGGTGCAATAAGGTTTCGGAACTCTTCTGGATGTAATACGAAGTGCCTTGGCTGTTGCGGTCCGGGCTGCGTTGTCTATAAGCATCACTTTGTTTGTCATCACACGTAATGCATCAACACAGACGCCGGGGGTCATGAATTACTCATACTACTACACCCCGCCCCGTTTAAAACACCATGCGTTCACTGCACTCTAATAAATATGTTCCACCGGAACCTTCCTTTTTTTAGAGACTATCTATCTAACACGTCTTTCTCTGTCTCTTGTCTCGCTCTCAGTCCTATCAGCAACCAGGCTCCAGCCTTCCAGCAGACCCCCAAGCATTATGGGATCACGTCTCCCATTAGCTTGGCCCTGCCCAAGGAGGCTGACCTGGCCCTCACCCAAAAGCTGACTGAGACCTTAAAACCATACGGGGTGTTTGAGGAAGAGTTGGAACTTCAGCGCAGGTATTTGCACCGGCTGCCTGCTGGAAATGTCAATTTCCCTTATTAATAGGTATTTTACAATAAGGCTATTTTTTAAATGCATGGAATTTAAAAGTAGGTGTAGGCCTTTTTTTGTAGGGGGGGCAGGGAGGGTTGTGTTAAAGCAAATTCTTTGATTTCATAAAATAAAATTGTTAATACTCGAGGGTATGTTGTTTGTACATTGACATGTTCATTTAACCTTTTTTTTGTCCAACAGAATTCTGGTGTTGGGGAAATTGAATACACTGGTGAAGGAGTGGATCAAAGAGATAAGTGATATAAAGGTACAATGCTTTTGTGTGTCTACATGATGTGTGTGTGTGTCTACGTGATGTGTGTTTGGGTATGCATACTAAGCAAGTAATGCAATGTTTTATTTATTTTTGTTTGTAGAACCTCCCCGCATCATTAATAGATACAGTTGGAGGCAAGATCTTCACATTCGGATCCTATCGCTTAGGCGTGCACACCAAAGGTACCCGCATTTAATCCTCACTCAAAAACGTTTTTGGTCAAACTCTTTTAAGTAAAAGTATTTTAGGAAGGATGTCGGCCACTTCCTTACACCCATGTGGATCTCCCTCCTTCTGACAGGGGCCGACATAGATGCTCTCTGCGTGGCCCCCCGGCATGTGGAGAGAACAGACTTCTTCTCCTCTTTTTATGAGAAGCTCAAGGAGCAGGAGGAGGTCAAAGACCTGCGGGTTAGTTACATAAACTATCTTTAACTGCAATGAGAACAGAAGCTTTCGAACCATCTAGGCCTGTTGACTCACGCTGCCACTCGTCCCCCTTCTGCGCAGGCCGTTGAGGAGGCCTTCGTCCCGGTCATCAAGCTAGCGTTTGACGGAATTGAGGTACTTTTTAAAGCGTCTTTCTCGGCCTTCCTTGCGCAGGGATTTCCCCTGGTTGGGTCAGGATCGGAGTAATCATTGTGTTTGTTTGTGTCTTGACGATTGTAGATTGACATACTGTTTGCGAGGTTAGCGCTGCAAACTATACCAGAGAACCTTGACCTGCGAGACGACGGGCTGCTGAAGAACCTGGACATCCGCTGTATCAGGAGTCTGAACGGTGAGGGCAGCATAGTAAAAACAAAAGTTGAATGTTTTAGGTGCGCCTGAACCGAACAAGGCAGAGTGAACCAGGTACTCTCGGTCGTCCCGTTCCATATGGTGATTTGTCATGTGCCGCTCACCTCTGAGATTCTAAAGCGCGTTAGCAGTGTACTGCAGAACAAGCAGTGTACTACAGAACACGTGCGTTGACCGTCTGCACACTTCACGAACGGCACATCATGGCGACTCTAAAGTCCCCTTCTGTTTCTATCGCCGATGTCGTTGGAGAATCGCCATGGTAATAAGATGGATTTGTTTTCTCTCCTGTTCCCTTAAAAGGCTGTCGGGTGACGGATGAGATTCTCCACCTCGTGCCCAACATCGGCAACTTCAGGCTGACGTTGAGAACCATCAAGCTCTGGGCAAAACGTGAGTCCAGTGTGTTTGTTGCTTTGCTAGCTTGCTCGAAAAGGGGAGCCGTGTTGGTTGGTGGTAGTTCTGGTGGATTTATTGGTTGTGGTTTTAAAGACAATGGTTCTATTTATTTAATTTGTATTTATACTGGATACCCTGCAGTCCCAATATGCATCCTATCACAGTTTATAATTTAAGTAATGTGGAGGAAAATAGTGATATGTGTGGTATTTGTTTGTGATTATTGTGATGGCTACATTTACCGTCAATTCAAGCCATTTTCAACGTCAGTATTTGTTCATACCAACTAACGACCATGATTTGAGAAATGTAAGCCATGGTCACTCTTGGTTTAAAGCATTTCACTAGCTCTACAACCGTGGTCGCTTTACAGACTGGATAGGTGTAGAGATGATTGCTTCCTTGTTCTTTTACAGTTCAGTGAACATCATGTAAACACAGACGCCATTGACCTGTGTTCACTTTCGTTCAAAACAGGATTAGTCGGTGCGCGTGTTTCGTTGCATTCTTTTTTACGCCAGGGGAAACAATAGCCTGTTGCCATGGTGACTTTTGTTTTGCTTGGCATTCGCTCTGTGAAAACCACAGGCCAATCACTGTGTGTGTTGGGTTATTTGGCCATTGCTGTGCAGCAGAATGCTTTGGCATTACTATCATTGTCTTGCGTTCGTTGAGGCGTTAAAGACCCTCCCTTTGTCGTGGCTTTTCCAGATATGTCATTACGTTGACTATACGCCATCACCTCCTAAATGTGTATTTTAAAATTCCCAAGTCGCTCTTTTGTTCTTCCTCCCCAAATCTGTTCCCACTCAAACAAGAAGACCATAAGACCAGAAGCACTAACCGCATTCTGAATCTGTATCTGCTTATTACAGGCCGCAACATCTACTCCAACATCCTGGGCTTTTTGGGTGGTGTTTCCTGGGCCATGCTGGTGGCCCGAACGTGCCAGTTGTACCCCAACGCGGCAGCCTCCACCCTGGTCCACAAGTTCTTCCTCGTCTTCTCCAAGTGGTGAGCGGCTGCACTTCTCAGTGGTCACCAACGAAAGTCTATGGCGATGCTTATTTTTTGTTTTGGGGGGACGGGGGGTATTTATTAATTTGCTCGTTATGTGTTCCTGTTCCCAGGGAATGGCCCAACCCAGTTCTGCTAAAGCAGCCGGAAGACTGCAACCTCAACCTTCCAGTGTGGGACCCAAGGGTAACTGAACTAAAATAATAATAATTTACAATGTATAGATTGACGACATACGTAAATAGAGCCTCTTTGAGCGTCGCTTTTTGAAATCTGTGTGGTACGCTATGAAGTACACCTGTTCACCTTTACAGCTTAGTTAGTCCTTCTTCTCCGTGACAAGGTACAATTCCTTCTGCTAATGCATGTCAAACCTAACCTAATGAAACCTAACCTGTGTGTGTGTGTGTGTGTGTCCGTCCCCCTCCCTCCCCAGGTGACTCCCAGTGACCGGTACCACCTGATGCCCATCATCACCCCCGCGTACCCGCAGCAGAACTCCACATACAACGTGTCCGCCTCGACCCGAGCCGTTATGGTGGAAGAGTTCAAACAGGGTCGGTGGTCCTTCTCCCCTTTACCACTAAGGGGCGCCCTTGGCCCTCTAACCCTTCAGAGGAAAGGATGACCAAATCTGTAGCAACGTTGATATGTTCTCTTACTGTGGACCGGCCTCTATTCAAATCTAAAAATATATCTAAATATCAATACATTTATATCAAAGCTCTAACTTCCTGCTTTTAAAAAAATATGAGGAAACTAACATACTGTAATGGTTTGGTTGAACACATCCCTGTTGTGGACCGACGGGTAATGATTAGTTCTTATCGCAGCGGCTCATGTCGTGCATCTCATGTGAACGGGGTTTGTGGTGTGTCGACTCCTGTTTGAACATGCTCTTCCTTCCCTCCCCTCCCCTGCCCCCGCCCAACAGGCCTCGCCATCACGGATGAAATTTTGCAGAATAAAGCAGAGTGGTCGAAACTATTTGAAGCACCAAACTTCTTTCAGAAATACAAGTATGTATTAAGCTGCTTATCCTGTCGGACACACATGGTGAGATTAAGATATTTCAATGAAGATGCTCATTCCCCTCACACGCACAAACGCACACCATTGTCTAGTGTATATTTATTAATATATAAACATCTATTTAGTCTTTTGCACTGCACAGTGTTTTATTTGTGTTTAACTTATTCTATTGGAGGTTTTGAATAAACACCGTAGTCTCTCTGATAAGGCTTCAAAGCTTCCCTGCCTAAGAGCCTTCTGAGAAACTCAAAGGATCATACAATGTTAACTTCAAGCATTGCCTCCATTCCATTATCATACAAACACCTTAACTGTAAGCACTTTATATATTTGATGTTTTGTATTTTAAAATAATAAAAGGTAGGTACTTGGTTGTAAGCATTCCTTTCAAATATTTAAAGTCCTGCTTTCTTCATTCCCCCTGTGCCTTTATCATATTGTATTCCGAAATAAAAATAAAATGACCTAGTTCACAATTTGCACCATGTATTTCTTATTAGTCTGATTTTTAATAGTCGTTCTCCTCTCCTTACTGTATCCATACATTTTCAAGTTAAAGTGAATTTGTTGCAATTTACTTGGGGATCCTAACCTTAACGCATTCCACAGCAATTGACACCTCCATGGATGGATTTTGCATGTTTTAAACCTTGGAAGTCTTAATGTTAATTCATAGTTCCACAAATACATCCTTTCCTAATGTCTACTGTTTTGTAAAAAAAAAGATGGACACTAGTATTTTTTTATTTTCCTTTATTTATATACTTAACTACCAAGGAGTTTGCATTACTTTAGCTCAGCCCAAAATTTGTTTTAAGTTGAAACTCTACATTGAACGGTGGGAGCCCATGGCCTTGGAGGATGTTTGCCTTGATGCCTTAAGCAAACTCTGGCAGAGTCTACCCCAGAGCTGTGGCCAGCTACGGTAGCTCCTTCCCTGGCCCGAGTCCTGGCAGAGGAAGGGGACATGGCACCAGGAATGAGGATAGTCTGATCCAAGCAATGTTTCCAAGTTACATGGTTTTAACTTTGAAAAGAAGCCTGGATTGTCAGAACCTTGGATTTGTTGTACTGTGTTATTTTAATAAATATGTTGTCTGTTCTGGGCTCTATATATTTTTTTCTTTTATTTTTTACTTGGCTTGATGGATATCCATCCTTGTAATCCCTGATCAATAATTTGGATATTTGACACAGTATGTCTTTATCTGGCATGGGACCTTAAGTATATATTGATCAAGTAAATAAACTGCATAATAATGCAGTTGTGCAACCTACTTTTTTCTTGTGTACAGCAAAGTAGGGAGACTAAAACCTCTATCAGCCATGGTAACTATTTGTATTACTCTGGAGTAAATCCATTGGACGGGAATACAAATCCTGTCACCGGACAATACGAAGCACACCACCTTCCTCACGCGGATCCATCACGTATCTGTGGCTATTTTTGTACTTTGAACATTAATCGTAAATGCATGAATAAAAATAAATGGACGCCAAGTTGTTGATGGGACGGTTCAGGGTTGGGCTTTGATCTGTGTTTGTGTGGAGGGGATCTGGGTCCCCTGGAACCTGTGCATTATCTGCGCTCTGTTTCTCTAGGGTGTAATGGTATTGTTCTGTCTCTTATGTTCCAAGGCATTATATTGTGTTGCTAGCAAGCGCGCCGACAGAGAAGCAGCACCTGGAATGGTGAGTACGGCCGGTCTGTCGGTCACTAAATGAATGAGGGCATACGTAAGCCCGGGTGTGAGTGAAACGAGCGAATGAGGACAACTATTTACATATTCTCGTATCTCTTGGTGAGACTTTTCTGTGTGAGGATGTTCTGTATCTTTAAAGCAAGATTTTTTTTTTAGGATGTATATTTTGCAAGGTTGACCTGGGAAAGGTTTTTTTTCGTAATCTTTCTTTGCTCTGGTTATTTTTCTGCCAGGGTTGGATTGGTGGAGTCCAAGATTCGGATTTTAGTCGGAAACCTTGAGAAGAACGAGTTCATCACGCTGGCTCATGTGAATCCACAGTCCTTTCCCGGCCCAAAGGAAGGCAATGACAAGTGAGTATAATCTATACTGAACTCTGTCAATGTTGAATGTTTTCCTTAATCTAGTACACCCCCCTCCTTCCCCCCTACTGAAACCTGCGTATCTCGTTTCATCAACTCACTTATGTACTTCGTTCTTTCCGATCTTTTGTTGAAAACGACTTACCTCGTGTTGTGATTCCTATCTTTGGTGGTTTTTTGGATTGTTTATCGCATGCTTTGATTGTTTTCAGCTTCACTTGTCACTTCTGTGAAGCTTGAGAACAATCAATCAGTCACTTTGCATAAAAGCGGCTGCTAAATGACTGTGTAATGTTCTGCGTGTTTGTTTGGTTTCATTATACTGGTGATGGTACGTGGATCATTTTACAATGGACCGTCTTGGTGTTCACAAATGTTTGGGAGCCACACCATCGCATTGTTTTCTTCCCTTATCTCTTTTCAGAGAGGAGTTTAGCACGATGTGGGTTATCGGCATCGTCTTTAAGAAGATGGAGGGGTCGGAGAACCTGAACGTGGACCTGACCTTCGACATTCAATCCTTCACAGACACGGGTAAGGAGCAGTTATTGAACTGTGCCAAAAACGATTTAATGCAGTCTGGTTAAGCAATCTTGTTTATTCCAAATGAGCACGTTATATCAGCGTTGTTGGTAGTGTTTGACTCTTGACTGAAAGGTTGCGGGTTCGATCCCCGACGTCCGCAGTACACCTGTAGGCATGCTTGAGCAAGTTGCCTTGCCTTAAGTTAAAACATTCAACTTAATGTACGTCGCTTCGGATAAAAGTAACTCCCTGACAAACTAGCAAATTGTACTCTGTTTCCATCTGTCTCCTTACCCCGTCTCTGTCCATTTGTGTTCGTCACCCTCCTCCTCTTCACGTACAGTGTACCGACAGGCCATCAGCAGCAAGATGTTCGAGCAGGAGATGAAGATATCGGCCATGCACGTGAAGAGGAGGCAGCTCCACCAGCTGCTCCCAAACCTGAAGCGCAGAAAGGTATCTCATTAAAGGAACTCTTTTGCATCTCTTCAACTTAACGTGTCAAGCTGAAAGATGACATCCGGCGAGGACAATTGAACTCGTCGCCGCTCCTCGGATGTGTTTCCTAATTGAGACGCGTTCACTACACGCGTAAACTCGTCGGTATCATCCGTCTCCTTTTGACTTTGTGCCGCAGCATTCCACGGAGAGCCTGCGTCAGATGAACGACAGCAGTCTGGACATGTCGATCGACAGCGACAACAGCATGTCCGTCCCCTCCCCAACGTCCATGCTGTCTTCCACCCCCTTCAAGGGCCCCCCACTGGGGCCCCCGCCCAGTCCCCTCGGGTAGGGGACTTCTCCATTTAGTTGGATGAAGCACTAGTTGATTGTTTATTCTGTTATTTCTGTGCTGTTAGTAAGGCTGTTGCTATCAATTAGACAGACATGATGACATGAAGGTTGGAATAGAAATGTAGTAACTTTATGTGACTTTTTTTTAATAAAAGCCATATGCTGGACGTTTATATGAAACGTCTTACATTACGTATAATCTCAGCAATGTCATCCCACATTGTGAGTGCCTTGCTCTACCAGTTTGAGTCATAACATGAGTTGATGTGTTTCTCTCCCTCCCGACCTTATGTTATTTCAGTCCTGGGCCCATCACGGTCTTCCATGTCGACGGCCAGCCAAAGGCCGAGGTCGCAGTAGTGGATGGGTCGAAGACGCCCGGGGTCCAGCCACGCCCTTGCATCACCCCAGTGCCCGCGAGCCAGACCCCCCCCCCAACCATGGGTCCACCGGCGGCCAAGAGATCCGGCTCACCCCTGCCAGAAACGGCGGTGAAGAAGCTGAAAGCGGACGAGGTCTGAGCACTCACCTTTGTGGTTTCTAATAACACTGTGTTGTTGATGTCTCGGATGTTTCACATATGTCGCTAAGCCCCTTTTTACATTTGTGATTCGATGCATAATTGTCATTTACATTAACATTTAGCAGACGCTTTTATCCAAAACGACTCACGATAAGTATCTTTTTCCTAAGAAAGATAAAGAACAATATATTGCTGTCGGTACATTGAGGATGTTCATAAAAACAAGTGCCATGCACATACAATTTTAAACCGTTATATAAACTGAAAAGATCTAGTGAGGATAGGAAGGTTTTGTTAAATCGTTCATATGATCTGCTTTGGTCTTTGGGTTTCCTTGCAGAATTCAGCCACCGATGTCCCTGGGAACATTGAGGAGAGCGAGGCAGTCTTCAACCGCAGCGAGAGTGATCCAACATCGGAGAGAACTTCCTCCCCTCCGCTGGAAGACACCACAGCAGAGACTCTCCCTGTGAAGGAGGTGAGTCGGGACTTGGCTTTCAGAACATAGAACTAAGCCAGTCCCTCTGGAACTCAAAACCTATAGCCTAACCCTTTAGAACTCAGAACTACGCCAAACTGTTTAGACTTTAGAACCAAGCCTCTAGAACTTAGAACTGAGCCATACCTCTTTCACATACACCTGATGTATGTTTAGGGTCATTTCTTAGCTTATCCTTAAGGTCTTTCATGCTGGATTTCCTTATTGTCTGACCCTGTTCGCTCCTATTTCTAGGACCATGTTAATGATGAAAGGCAGGAGGATGAGAACATGGCTGTTGAAACTGAGGTACAGAATTGGGCAGCCAACTAAAGTTCATTCGCTTTCAAGAATATTGTTTGTGTCTTTTTTAAACTGATTGTGAGGTGTGCTATACATTTTTTATTTTATTTTACAGGATACAACACACAAAGAAGAATTGAAGAACGGAGACGCAATTAAGGTGATATTCATTTACTTTCACATTATGGAATGTCGTTACAATACATCATGCATGTAAAGGTGTGCAACAGCGGAAACTTAGTTGGGTGAAATACTGTATGTTTTTTATGTGCCTAGTCTGACTCTGCGTATTTTCTTTCCCCCGTCAGAAGACGTCCACAGCTGACCTGTCTGACGTGCCACTGATCCCTACCAACCCGATTTCTGTGGTGAAGAACTCCATCAAGCTTCGCCTCAGCAGGTAGACTCCCGATTCACAAGGCAAGGAACGCCTTACCTAAACCTCCCCACCCACCACAACCACCGCCACAACCTTTGCTCCCTATTCTGTGTCAAACGTCCCCTTAATGTTCTCGTCGCGGACACACAGAGTAACGGATAAACAGAAGACCCGATCTGCCCGCGATATCAATCGCCTGAAGTCAAACTGCCGAAGTTAATTTAGCCTGCTCCATGCGGCCAACGCCACAAGGGGGCGATAAAGAACTTCCGCAGAACTCCCCGACAGCCTACTCAGAACACAACGTAGCCCAGAGGAAAGTTTCTCTTAATAAACTCTCCCTGAGATGCGTTTCACATCCACTCGCTCTGAACTCCTCCAAGCACACAGGGTGACGGCGCAAAGTTGTGTACATACGAGAGTCAAAGACACATCTTCCCAATCAGCCAGCCCTTCCTTTGTTGTTGATCTCTCCGGACTCTGCAAGCAGGGGGGGGGGGGGGGGGGGCAGTTCGGGAGCCCTTATGTTCATGTCACATAGCATGAGGAGTACATTTGCCTTCTCCAGATGCTGTTGATTTCAGTTTTTTTGTTATTACCTTCATTGTGTTAATTATGATATCAGATAATGACCCAAAGCAGCGGCCTGTTGGTTATTGTTGTGGTTTCTTCAGCAAAGTTATCCATCCACAACATGTTAGCATTTCCTTTCCTGCTCTTGTTATCACGGGACTTTCTGGAAATGATTCATTCAGATAAAATAATCTTTTGTGAAATAATTTAAGGCATTTTTTGTGATCTGGGAGATAATAAGTTGCGTTTTTATTACCACGTGGGCTGCACCGAATCAACACACACACACACATACAAACACACACACACACACACACATACACATACACACACACCATTAATGGAACTGGCTCAGGTTTGAGAACACCACTGACCAAAATGCTGCTTACCTCAGAGGGGACAAAAGGCACAGACCCTAGCAGTGTGCAACACGATGTCTAACCACGTGCGTTAAAATGATCTACTGTCGGGTTCAAAATCCGCCACACGTTGTTTCCTATGTGGCGAATAAAAAATAATAATCGTTCCCATGCGAAGTTGCTTGAGGCTCATTGGAAACATCCTTACGATTAAAGTTCTTTCCCGCTCATTTCAGTTTTTTGGAGCGCTCTTTTAATTCAAACGCAACCGTTTTTTTGATGGTTTGATAATGATGATGCTGATGATGAAGGTAGTGGCACGCTAGCACGCCAGTTAGCCTGCTTCTGAACACGCGGACAAGACGCGTGGAGATAAAGGACATCAACAAGGCAGGAGGGCATATTGGAGGCACCTGCTCTATCAGATGGTCCTCGCCAGGAAGACAGTGATCAGGGTGCGTCCCGGCGCAGGGTCTGATTAGCCAAACGTCTCGTGGTTGCTTCGGAGCGTGAGTTTCCGGATCATTAATATGTACATCTGTTGTACAGTAACAGTAGGTTTTTGGTGTTTTCTGTCTTGTACAATAGCATTAAAAAACAAAAAAAACGATAACAAGATTATACTTTGTGTGGAATTTAAGATGTGGAGTTTAAGCCTTGATGGGGTTTATTTTGAATGTGGCATTAATGGTCTGAACTGAATTGCGAAAATGTATCGTGGCATAGGTTTGATGATTATTTTTTTCCCCTTTACTTTTGCTTGCTTAGCATAACCAGAATTGAAGATTAAGGACTATCAAGAAGGTTAAGAGTTTAGTTTGGTTAAACAACACATGCTTGTTATTTTGCTGTATTAAAGTAAAAAAAAAAAATGTCACTTGTTTTTTTGTTGTATCAACATTTTTGGCTCTGTCTAAAATGTGTGTATGCTAGTCGAGTGGAATATGTTCCCTGAATCAGATCTCAGACCAGTGTCATCCTATGGTGCATAATTCTAGAACATTTTTCAACAAAAAGCATACAATTGTTCCTCCAATGTTGCGTTTCCGTTCGACTTTTTCTTAAGGACGAAGTATTGTACTTTTTTTTCACAAATAAAGGTCTACAATATACAAAGAAAATTGTGAAAGTAGTCCACATCTTCTTACATCTCACCCTGTTTTAAAGTTGCACATTTCCATACAATTGAGCTGCAGAGTTGTTCAAAATCGGGGCGATATAAAAGCCAGATGAAAGCGCTGGAATACGCATTATCAACTGGGGGGATTTCTGTCAGACGAGACTCCCGTACGGCAGCTCAGGGAGCAGACTGATAACATGGCCTAGTTAAAGGTTTTTTGTTGTTTGCATCCCAATCCGGTCAAAATTTCCCAAGACGTAGCTTGTAAGAGTGTGTATGTTGTTGCTAAGGAACAGCCATTCCCGCTCCCTCACTCGGTGGTCTCCTTATGAATATCATTACAGATCCCTTTCCAGAGAAGCCAAGACACCTTTATCCTTTCCAGACCATATTTATAACCGTTTCTGGCTCTTGGATACGGTGAGGGGATGGTTTATCTTCATATCTGTGCTAGCTTTGTCTGTAGGCTGCAATATATTCACTGCCAAATGCACTTATGACACCAGATTTTAAAGTAATTTCTTAGACAGAGGAGTTGATAAACAGATTAGAGGGCCTGCAACTGTTGTTACCCAATGCTGCTATCGTTCCAGCCCCACACTACAGACCCGCCATCCACCACCAAAAGTACATACCGTTAATGGCTCTTCTGCTGCGTCATTAATCATGGACAAAATTAGGCCTTGGTCCAGAGGTGAATCCACGGGGGGGGTCCTATCCAGGACGAGGGGTTCCCCGAAGAGTTGTCGCCCCTTTTACCCCGGCAGAACGTTCTCCGTGTGGGGCACAGGCCTAGGGCGTGCCCCCTTGTCCTCCCACTGGGCCTCCATCTGCTGTTGAGGTGGTTATATTCCATATTGATGGGCAGACAATGGGTTTGTGACACGAGTTCTCATGAGTGGCGGTTCCGTCCGGGCCTCTTAACTACCTCAAGAACCTCACAGTTGTAGCCGGCAGCGTGCCAAGCCTAATGGAAGGCCTGGTCCTGCCTCCTCATGTGGTCTGGGAGTTGTAGTCTACAGATGGGTGGTCTGGTGGTAATTCAAGACATGAGGGACAGTCATTCCTGGCCTGTTTCTCGAGAGCCTTTGATAATGGACCGGTACCATTAATAAAAAAAAAAAAAAAAAAAAAAAAAAAAAAAAGGGGAACAATCTAAACGTCGTCTTTTTGAACGTTAACCTCGGTGAGAGCATGTCCGCTTGAGCTATCACACCTGGCGTGCAGGCATGCCGTAGTGTCAAATGGACCAGCCCTGCCGGGGAGTAACCTTGAGAAGCTGTCTTATGACAGGGACAGCGTTGATGGCAGTGACCTGCCTCCGGTGGGGCCCCGGTGAACACAGCGCTTAACACCAGCAGCCTGTGTCACCGGCTGGTTATGAGTCACTTTTGGGGAACCCTCGCTCTCGAATGTCTGCCTCTATGACTTTTACGTTTCCCACACCTGTCCCCCCCCCCTCGAACTCCCTTTTTAAGCCTCAATGGTTTCAAATCAGAGCCACTGCAACAGTGCGTCTGTACCTTCAAAAAAGGGGGGAAATGCCACATTGTGTGAAGACTAGATATGAAGGTATTATCTGTCTGGTGTGGCGGAGAAGTGTCATGGCGAACTGATCGTGCTCATCAAGGTGTATGTCTGTGTGTTACGTACATCAAAATACATATTGCTGAACAGCTGGCGTAGTCCGGGCTGTCAACCGATTACTTTTAGTGGTTATTGATGGCAGGTGGTTTTTCGTATTTCTGAAAGCACAGCATGCAGGCTCAAACAGGATGCATGAGGAGGGATCCTAATGTATTTTGATTTGGAATCAATTCGTTCAGATCCAACTGATTCAGTGGGTTCAATGATTCAGTCGGCTAAGCCAAAAGGAGTCTTCCCTATAAATTGAGTACACAAAAGAGGATTTGATCGGTACGCAGGATCCTGGATGTAAAATTAATGGTTGGCACTTAATTAATAACAAGCTCAAATTGTGCTTGCCGTTAATTTGCTGTTGGTGCAATGCTGATGCCAAGGTATATACCGCAGTTTTCTCTCCTTTTGTTTAAATGTTTGTTTATAATCACTAATCTAAAGGTGCAATGATTTACGATTGCTTGAGAGGATAAAAAAAAGGAGGCAGCCTTCAACTATTGACATGCACCCAGTTTAAAAGCGACTTAAAGGGTGTAATTGAGGCCCTACTACAGACACCATAAACACAGCCTGCGCGGACGGGCACCTGTGCCAAGAAGCGATGCCCAGGATGGCTTTCGGCCAGTGCCACTACCCTCTCTGTCTGCCTGGCACTGAGGCTAGCTACCCGCTGGTGAGGAATTAGAAAGCCATTAAGGAGGACAAACAGCAAGATGGCAGCCCCCCCCCCTCCTCCCCTCCTCCCCTCCCTAACTCGAGATGTGTCTCAATTTAGAGGAAATCTGAAAATGATTTATTTTTGCTAATGATTTTATTCACGGTGCTATTTTAGGTTATGTTTGCCTTTGTGTGGAGTAGGCTCTTGTTGAAGTGTTTTGACAAGCATGTGATGTGGATTTGAATACCAAGGAAAAATAAGATACATTACTCATCACTCATCAATTCAAAAGAGTCGGCAAGACGATGGGATTTATATCTGCTGTATTAATCCAATGTTCAGCCTAGGTTGTATTTACAACATTGGCCAAAGAAATGCGGTGATTTAATCTACCAGGAAAAATGAGACGAACCGGCAATCTCTAATGCCTAGCTCACACCACAGCTATGCTGGGTATTATTACAATACATTTGCGCTGTACACAACATTAATCCCATGCCTTTGCACTCTCCAACCCAGAGAAAACTGGAGATAAGTTGAAAGTGATGGTTCGCAAAAGCTTACGAAACCAACTGAGGCCACTCGTTCTGTGAAATGTTTCCACTGGAGATGGATACATAAAATAATCCAGCAAATGACGTACAACGTATTATTATAATATAACAAATGAGTAATTATTTAGAATTCATTGTATATTTTTTTTAAATCATGATATTCATACCGAAAGGTCAGACACATAAGTTCTCCCATTTTGATCCTGAAACCTCTGAATCCCCACATATGAATGAACACACGTGGGTTTATCATAAAAACAAGAGGACCTAGATGGATAACCGTGTACAATCCAACTGCGTTGAAGACTCTCACTACATTAGCGTCCATGTAAACCCAGCAATCAGTATGAAAAAGGTATATATTCACCTTGAATCAGACTAATGCGCTGTGCGTGTAAACGTACTAAATAACGATGCCTCAACCGCTAAAAGTCTGGTGGTTGATTTCTTGTCGTGGCCCCTTATTCTCAGTAGGGGGCTCTCTGTTTGCGACCACCTTCAGCAGATGAACAGTAGCAGGGGGGCTTGCCACTCCCCATACGGACCCCTGTTTGCTGGTCACACTTACCCTTCACACATTCTTGAGATACCTAATTAAGACCTTCATATGCAAATGAGGCGAGTAAGTCGTCTCCACAGCTGTGCGGGGCTGGCGAACAAACTCTGGGGGTTCATTCAAAGGGCAACGAGGCCTGGGGTGTTTGTTTTGGAGGAAGCGGACACGGTAATAGTTCTGGGGGATGGAGCGTGCCATAAACAAGGGGCTGCCCGGGAATGGGGTCTAATCCCTGGAATGATAGGAAATCAGAAGGTAGGGTTGACATACGGGAACAAATATGGAAATTGTTCGATTATTTTTTTATTTTTTTAAGAATGTTGTTCGAAAGCGGAAGCAACGAAATCCGAAGTAGCAGTTCATAAATAAGCGCTGATATGTTGAGATGAAGTGGTGTTACCTATCAGGAATTTCTTTATTCCTGAACGCAGCGGTCGTTGTTTCGCTTTAGAGAGTTGGTCTTCGTGGGGGGAAGCTGTCATTGCTCCAGCGTAAGAATAGGATTCTGCTGAAGCCAGGGACTTCAGCAGACCGTGTAGGAGTGTGAGCCAAAGAGTCTCAATTACACCCGTGGTCTTCAAACGTCAAGTGCATTACAGCGCCATGCAGACCCTACTTGTTTAAGAGGTCAAGGCATACACGTTGGTTTGCCAGATATCCCGAATTAGGCCATAACTCCTATCCCCCCTGCATTCCCCAGTCAGGGAGATTGTAATGCCTTGTACTCCAAGGTTCTCCATCTCAGTGAGTCATCGACACATCAGTGACTCTGATTGCACAGTCAATTACAATTTACCTTTCATGTGCTTGGAATAGAAGAGAGAGAGAGAGAGAGAGAGAGAGAGAGAGAGTGTGTGTGTGTGTGTGTGTGTGGGGTGGGGGGGTGGAGGGTAGGAGTTCATCCATGCATTCAAAACTTGTGCCAGCCAAGCTTCAACCAGAGGTGAAACCACCCAATGTAGGCAAGAGACGGGGGGATATTGTTTTTTTAATATCGTATTTTTTATTTTTTTTACTGTGGATAATAAAGGTTAATAACAGTTCTTTCCTATGTCATATTTGACATGACCAGTCATCGCAGTAATTACAATCATTACACACCAAAGGATGTCTAGTTATCCCTCTTAAACACGGGCCACACAAAGGAAATCAATTATTCAATCAGAGTTCCACCATTCATCCCTGCCTGAGTTCACTTAATTTTGGGCCTGGGTGAATCTGCTGCAAATAAGCCGCGCGACCGGCAAAGAAAAGATGGAGCAGGCCCCTAATTTGTAGCCTTTCAGACGGTCAATCACTTTTCAAAGGAATGCAAGCTTATTCTGACAATCAGACAGACGTGAATGGGAATGGGTTTCATCTGCTACTTTACATAAGTTATCTGGCGATAAGGAGGGGGTGAAGTATCTGACGGTGAGGAGAGAAACAGAGAGAGGGAGAAGGAGAAAGAGTGAGAGAGAGAGAGAGAGAGAGAGAGAGAGAGAGAGAGAGAGAGAGAGAGAGAAAGAGAGGGAGCGAGAGAGGGGGGAAGGAAAATAGAGAGGATGAGGGGGAGAGAGAGAGAGAGGCGATCATGCACCCCCTCATCCACCCCCATCCCTCTCACCACCCCTCTCTCTGTTTCCTGCCTTTCTGAGCCCTCTGTCTCCCTTCTCCCTCCCCTCCCCTCCCCTCCCTCCCTCCCCCTTTCACCTCATCTCTCTCAGCCATCCTCCGCTTCTCGTGTGGCTTGTGCCCACTAGGATTGGCAGCATGTAATTTAAGAGCATGGGCACAAAGACCAAATGCCAAGCCTATAATGGAAGCGGGATGTGTTCTGATTTAAATGGGCCGCTGTGCACGGGGTTCAGGGCCTGTAATTAAGATCACTAGGACAAAAGGAGGAGAGACAGTCTCACAATGCATCCAGGACCTGGCTGAAGATGTGGGTGAGGGAATATCAGCTCCCCGCACCAAAAATAATTTAACTTTCTTTTTTTTTCTTTTTTTTTCTTCATTTTAAGGGGTCACCGACGCTGTTCGTATAGCGACAAGAACAAAGTTTGATGGAGGTTGTGTACGCGTTGGAGGTGGTTGTGCACGTGTTGATATTATATTCATATATATGCATGTATGTTTATATAGATGCCCTGGTGTTCTATGGACTATCTAACTATTTGGAGATGATAGTTAGTTTCATTAGTTGTTGGCTTGGCTTCAATCTGGTGAAGTTGTGGGACATTCAATTGAAATTCACCCCGGTCATGAGAAACTTAACTGTCTCTGTAAGAGAACATGATTCCCATGTATCCATCTAAGTTAAGTGCTGCTTAGAGAGAGAGGTAGAGAGAGGGAGGGAGAGAGAGAGAGAGAGAGGAAGAGAGGGAACGAGAGAGAGAGGAAGAGAGAGAGAGAGAGAGAGAGAGAGAATGAGAGAGAGAGAGAGAGAGAGAGAGAGAGAGAGAGAGAGAGTTAGAGAGGGAGAGAGTTAGAGAGAGAGAGTTAGAGAGAGAGAGAGACAGAGAACAAGAGAGAGAGGGAACGAGAGAGAGAGAGAGAGGGACCGCGAGAGAGCGAAAAAGCAAGAGAATGAGAGAGAGAGAGAGAGAGAGAGAGAGAGGGAAAGCGAGAGAGCATGCCGAACACTTGCAACCACGACTCCATCAGCATTCTGGTGATGGCAATCGGATCAATCCGAGCGATGAAAAGACTAGAAGTGGCCTTCCAACGGGATGGAGAGCATGCACGTCTAGCCCTCCCCAGCCTCAGCTCTCCCTCCATCACTCCCTCCTGAGCGTGATTCCTACACTTTTTCCTGCCACCGGAGGACATACTTTAGGTCCTTGTGCTCCGGGTGGCTGTGTGTTCAGACCTTTTTCCGTTTAATTAGATTTGTTAAAACAATTTTTGGAGTGCTTTATTGGGTAAAAGCTCTCAGGGGTTAATATCCGCAGAACACTTCTCTTCAGCTTCTTTTCACCAATGGAGCATAAATTATTTAAATTATTCAGAATTGTGCGACCTTTTATCTCACCCCCTTTGAAGGCAGCAAATTAAAAATGCAAATGGGCTAACTAATTAATATGCAAATGTATTCATTCCCAGTTAACAATTAGCAATTAAACCTGCAGTGTCTAGAAAGAGCACTGACAAAATTAGCAACTTCATTTTTTTTCTCTCCATTGGAAAAATAGACGGTCCAGAAAAAAATGGATTGACGAAATGACTTTTACTGACAACCACCTGCCTTGATGTAAACAGAATTAATGGGAAATCATGTAGGAGACATGGAAATCGGGGGAGAGTCGTGTAAAAAACAAGGGAAATGTATGTCATTTTTTCATGGTTTGGTTCCAAGACTTGTATATTTCATGACTCAATCAAACCTTAATTGAAATACTAATCTTCAAGGAATTACAGAGATGAGATGTGTGCAGTGCGTGTGTGCGGATGGAGGTTTTGGGGGGGGGGGGGGGGGGGATGTGTGTGTGTGTGTGTGTGTGTGTGTGTGTGTGTGTGTGTGTGTGTGTGTGTGTGTGTGTGTGTGTGTGTGTGTGTGTGTGTGTGTGTGTGCGTGTCGGGGGCTGAGGCAGGGGGGGTTGTGTATGGATGTGTGTGGCTGGGGGTGGGTGTGTGTGAAACGGATATTTTTAGACACCAATAAGGGCACAAAGACAATGAAACAGATGCAAATTTAGGCAGAAGGATAACCATAGACAGATTTAAACCGATGGACTTCTTAGCTACAGACGGAATCCGATTGTGATTTTAACACAAACAATGTCCACACAATTGCCTTGTCTGTGCATTTGTGTGTTATATTTTGTCGTTGTAATTATTATCATTATTTTTTCCTACCTTTCCCTTGTCTACCATTGCTCACCATGAAACAATCCCAATACCTGACACACAACCACCGCACAGCACAGTCAAGAGAGCAGCGTTTTAAGTTGGCGAGACGTCTCATCGCCTGCACGCGCTGGTCGGTTAAACGACAGTGCGGCGGCGCTATCTCTATCAACGACATCTCATGAAGCGTAATGGTAAAACTCGACATCAATCATGCATGCGGGGCTGTGCCTTGTCTGCCTGAATTTAACCACATCCGGATCCTTTCATGTGATAAGGGGGAGGAGGCGGGGGGGGTGCGCTGGGCAGAGAGAGGCGTGAACCACGCACCGCCTTGTAAAGGTTATCTGCGATACATAGACCCAGGGGGCACGGCGTGGCACCTGGCTCCTCCTCATCATCATCGTCACCTTCATCATCCTCATCCTCGAAAGTAGAAGCGTGATATATGCGTGCAGAGCGAGAGATCGCTGTCAAGTCCCGCGTGAAGACAATAGAGGGCTGTGAGTCAGTCAGTCAGTCAGTCAGTCAGACACTTCCAGAAAGATGGGAAATCGGAAGGGAGAAATACGTTCTCATCTCCTCGGTTTTATTAACCTTCCCCGCCCATATATGGGGCTAATCAGTGTCAATGTTCAGCTTGATCCCCTGTCAGCCAGGCAGGGTCTTCTGCCAGAGGGCTCAGCGCAACGCTCATCATCGCCCCCCTTCGACAAACGCTTGATGGTTCCTATGCCTTTAAACATGATTCTCGTGTTTCATTAACTCACATTTAAAGTGGCCAGGTCCCTTGATGCCTAATGTTATATTGCCACGGAGAGGTTCATATTTTATTTATCACAGTTTAATATTGTTTTTTTTCTAATATTTGTGGGGCCTTTAAGGCTGGCTCGCAGCCACGTTGTTCCCTTTAATTTCTCTTTGGAATTGAAATTCCACTGGCAGAAGTGGAGTTTTATTAATAATATTTCTTCTATAAAATGTAAATGAACATACTGTTATTCTTTAATACCACATGCTTTTGGGTGTAATAGCCTAAATCTAGATTCAAATCACAGTGTTATTTTATGTGTGGGCTGATTTAATTGTATTTGTAATTTAAGTGGCATAATTCCAGCCCAAATTGAAAGCAGTTTTCAGGCATCTAACCTTAGTCACCTTTTCCATATACATAACCAACCGGTATCAATTATTCCCCGAACTTCGGTATGCATACGTATAACTAGATACATATACTAGCAACTGCATAATTACCACTCTCGACGCAAGACACTCACTAATGCATCTCCTTTCTGCTCAGTCGTGGAATAAATATATCTAAACAGAGGAAAGCGCAGGAAAAAGCCTCTTTCAAGCAAATAGGCTGGGGGTTGGGAAAAGATAATTAATTCTGAGATTAATGTACTGTAGCAGTGGTGTGTTATTAAAACGCTATTTTTAAATTACAGCTCAGAAAGCACCCCCTTGGGATTAAGAGTGTTAGCCACTGATCTCTGCTTAAGTTATGGATGGGGGGGGGGGGGGGGAGGGTAATAATTCCCGCCCAGAGTTTTGTGCACGGTGGGCAGATCATGTGAATCTTGGCGTGTTCCTACACCTCAAACTATCTAAATTATATAAATATATTTTTCCATAATGTGCATGAATGAGGAGAGGGGGGGAAAAAAAAGGGCTACGTATTTGCTGTGGTGGTATAGAGAGGGCCACAGTGGCTAGCTTCTAAGTGGCATTTGATTAATGCATCTTGCTGTGCCTATTGTAAAACACTTGTTTGTGGAGCACGGGGATATTAGCGAGTGCTTGTAAAACGGTTGACATGATGAGCAGTAATTGGTCGGGTTTGGAAAGGTGGAAAGAGATTGTTGAGCCTCCTTTGTAAATTGTACCGCCGTGATTCGTTACTGCCACGGGCTAGCGGTAGCACGAGACTAAATGAAAACTATGGCTGTTAAAACTGACTTCTCTGATGGGTCGTGTCATCACTGGGAAGGTACAAAAAAATGATTAAGTTATTAGGATTCATGTGTGTGTGTGTATGTTTGTGTGCACGCACGTGCAGTGCATCTGCACGTGTATGTGTGTACAAGTAAAAATTTAGTTTTGCTTTTTTTTTTGTGTGTCTGCATGCTTTGTAATCTTTTTTATTTATTTTAAGTGAGTGTGTGTGTCTTTCCATGTGTGTGTCGGTCGGTCAATCTGTGTGTGTGTGTATGTTGGGGGGGGGGGGGGTTCTGTTGTTTTTTCATCTTTTTTTCCCCGTGTTTCTTAACATTGGCAATGAAAGCGTCGCACCTGTGGCTCCTGGCAGACCATCCGGTGCGAGGGGCTTCCGCAGGGACCCCGACGCCCGGCACAGTGGGAGAGAGGACTGTGTCCTGCTAACCATAATTAGCACGGGCCTGTTGATTCACTGATAATGAGAGGGAGTTCATTAGCACAGCGCTAATTGCTGCCTACCCCGTCACCACCAACCACTAGCGAACCAACACACACACACAGAGGCACACACACACACACACACACACACGTACACACACACAAACACGCAAACAGACACACTTCCACACACACTAACACACACACACACACACACCACTCCAAAAGTTTTTCCTGTCTGTCAAATTGGAGATTGGAGCAAACTTTGAAGGAGATCAGAGTGGAAGCAGATGGGAGGATCACATTTTTGTTGAGGTCTTATTTATTATATAATTATTTATTATACACCAAAGGAGTGCGAAACAAGAGGAGAAGGAGCAGTGTGTGGCTAGTGTCTTGATATGATTTCTCACTCAGCTCTCAAGTCCTCCTACTTTAGGGCGAGGGCATGCTGCTCCCGGATTCGGTCCATGACGGCGAACGTTAAATGGCAGTTGGTTCCTCTTAAAAAAGCCCCCTGCTTGTGAAAAAACACTCCTTAAACATCTCGTTGACACAGCGTCGCTTCTAATGTGTCTTTAGCACTAGAGTTCCAGTACGTTACAATCAAAACGGATCGTAAAAACAGGTCGCAAACTTCTTTAACCACGCAGCGCCACGACTAGCACTTAGCCGCGTGGCAACACGGTTAACAATTTACGTATACGTATAATAAAAACGGGTCGTAAGAGTATTAAGAGGAAGAGAAGTTGCGTTGAGAGCAGGTGCCGAAAAATTGTGAAGGAAAAAAAAGGGTGCCTCCATTAACTTTGAAGGTGTGTAATCATATTCCTCTGCGTCTTCGCCGGCTAATAAAAAATTGTCAACGCCGTGAAGAATTGACGCAAGCATACGTATTTATTGACACAAGCCCACGATGTGCACTTATCATTTAACGTCATTGTTTTGCTGTTTGTTTGCGTTTGGGGGCTGCGTGTTAATTGCCCCTGAAGACTGAATGATGTGTCGTGAAATGTATACTGTTGTTGAGTTTCCCCTCAAGCTTAATCTAAACCTGAATGAACAAACACCTCTCTTTACCATACTTTGGATTTAACTTCAATCCCCGATGTGAAGCTCTTCAGCAGTCTGTCGGGGACAATTTGTGTAATATATTTACATCATATTGTGTGGCCCATCTGTGTTTCTTTTGCGCTGAGAAGGGTCTTGGCTCGTGACCTTTCTCATGTACCCACATTTACTTTACCACCTTATTCCATTAGCCCTATACTAATCGTTCTTCTCGGGAGGTTAAAGGTCAAGGATGCAGCTAGACCTTTCCCACAGAGCTGTCATCCTCGGTTACAAGCTAATTATGGGCCGTCTACTACCGGGGGCATGTCTAGAAGACTAAACCAGTTAAGATAAGTCTAATAATCAGCGTTATGAGCCACAGCTTGTTTCGACCTACCAAGACGCTGCAGTAAAATGGGTCTGTAAAACGAGTGATTTCCATATTGAACCTGGTAAACAACATCTTCCGGGTGTGGAGGGGGGGGGGGGGGGGGGGGGGGGGCGATATATAGGGAGGTGTTTTCTACTCTGAGAGCGTCGAGGCGATATCTGCCTGTGATGTGTATTTCTTGACAACAAGTGTCCATCCGCCAGGCAATCACAGCTGAAGAGGGGAAGCGATCTGCTCTCTTCCTCTCGTCCTCCTCTTCCTCTCCCCCTTCTCTCCGCAGTAAGAGGCCTGGGCCTGGCACGCTGCCTCTCTGCAGACAGCCACTCTGTAGCGGCGCAGAGCGAGCGTGCATCCAAATGAACCCCCGTCCAGGAAGACTTCTAAACTCTCCCGCTCGCTCGCTCGCTCGCCCCCCCTTGTCCCTCGCTCGCCCCCCTTGTCCCTCGCTCGCTCTCTCTCTCTGGCTTCACTCGTCACTCTCTCTCTCTCTCTCTCCTGTTCCCTTTGTCTCTCCATCTCTCCCCTCGTCTCTCTCTTCCCTCGTCCATCCCTCTCTCTCTCTCTCTCGGTCTGTCCGTCCACTTGTCTCTCTCTCTGTTTTTCCCCTCGTCTTTCGTTGCCTTCGTCTCTCTTCGTCTCCCCCTCCTCTCTCCTGCTCTCTCTGTCTCTCGATCTCCCCCTTCGTCTCTATCTCTCGTTCCCTTCTTCTCTCTCTCCCTTCATCTCTCTCCCTTCATCTCACTCTTTATTTCTCTCTCAACTTCTCTCAACCTCGCTCCCTTGTCACGTACTACATCAAATAAAATACGCCGTGCATGCATCATTCCCCACTCCCAATCTCTCTCTCTCTCTCCCAATCTCTCTCTTTCTCCCTCTCTCTCTCTCATTCCCTCTCTCTCTCTCATTCCCTCTCTCGTTCTCTTTCTCTCTCTCTCTCTCTCTCTCTCTCTCTCTCTCTCTCTCTCTCTCTCTCTCTCTCTCTCTCTTTCTTCCCAATCTCTGCTCTTGACTGCTGTTTTCTCCTCGCTTGGTCCACATCAACGCTGATTTCTCTAATGTCCTCTTTGTGTTGGACTCCATCGGGGGCTTTGTACATCTCCAACATCTCTCCCCCTCTCTCTCTCTCGCTCCCTCTCGCTCTCATACACACACACACACACACACACACACACACACACACACACACACACACACACACACTTGTCCCTCGATCAAACATCAATCACCCCATCTACCCCCACTCCATCCCATCACCAACCCCCTCTCCCACAGACACACACACACACACACACACACACACACACACACACACACACACACACACACACACACACGCACACACTTTGTAATTCTTCTCCACAATTTTTTTTATAAACCAGAAGGTGAGTACGGTATAGCCCTGGTGATCAGAGCATCAAAGCCTCCTGTCGCCCCACCCCCGTCTCCCCCCTACCCAAGACACCCCACCCTGCCCGCGGGATGGTGCAGCCGTCTAGGGGGTGGATTGCGGCGCTGTGAGATCTCCGCACCGGAGGCCGATGCTGTTGGGAGGCGCAGTGTGACAGCCAGTGGCCTAATTACTGTGAAAACACCTAGTTTTCTCTTTCTGCTCCCGTCACAAGCTTCACGTAGAGGCCCATGTTGTTTTGTTGTCTTTTGGTTTTGCCTTTTAACGTTTTTTTTCTCTTCTTTCCTCGGTTCCACGCGGTTTTCTATGCGGACGTGATTACGTGTCTTCTTTTGAACGTGGAGGTAAGATATGCAAGAGATGCGAGCGGTTAACTTATGGAATATTTTAGTAGGAGTGTTCCCAACTCTCGAAACGAGTGACTTATCCCAGGATGAAGACTTTTCACATGTCTTGTGTTGTTAACATCAGCCCAAACTTTTAGTTTGTGTATCTTACAAGTAATGAAGCAAGCATTACATTCCAAAGATTATAGGAATTGTTTGATTGAATGGATAACTGTGTGGAACCTTTAAACACAGTCCTTTCTCCAACCACCTTCGAAAGCCAAACCGTTCCGTGCCTATCCGCACCGTATCCGCACCGTCTCCGTATGTCATCGTTTTTTATCCTAGAGCAAAGTTTGCGGAAAACTTTCAGGGAAAATAATATAGAAAAAAGTGTGGCAATTATTCATAATCCTCACAATTCCGAGCTCTGCTACCTCATTTAGCTCCGTAATTTCATTTGTTTTCCTCCGGAATATTTTTTTTCTTTTTGCATACATTTGCACATTAATGCTGCCTGTTGTTTTCAGTGAGGGACTGTTTTTCCCGTGTGATGTCGCGCACAGTGGCGGGGCCCGGCTGGGAGGCCGGGGCCAGCTGGGACTCAAAGATTGGCTTTTGTTTCTCTTCGCCGTGCCGCACTTTAACACATTCAGCGTTGTTGCCTCTTGTCAGCAGTGATGCTGCAGTAGTCAAACACCTTTTGTAGAGTGTGTGTGTGCTCGTGTGTTTTCTCGTGTTTTTTTCTTTTTGTTTGTACGTGATATGGCGGCAAGTACGGTGTGATGTACCGATGCCGTTTTCAACAAAAGTCTAAACTAAAATGATCAACTCGTTACCAGCTCAAGTGTCGCTTGTCTGCCTGTCCTGCTGCACATCGCCTTGTAGTACACTTGAGAGGTGTGCGGTAATGCCTGCACACGCTCACTGCTGCACAACTCTTTAGTGCGTTTAATAAACTCTCACTGCGCGTTCGACTCCAAAACGTCCGCCAGCCGCGAGTTGCTGCGTCCCTCTGAAACTGCGACTTCAACTGATTTTATTTACCTTGTATCCCTCCCTCTCTCTCTCTCTCTCTCTCTCTCTCTCTCTCTCTCTCTCTCTCTCTCTCTCTCTCTCTCTCTCTCTCTCCCTCCCCTCGCCCTGGTTCCATCTTTGATGTTTTCCCGGGCACGTCCTCCCGGCTAGGTGTTGTGCTGGTCGGGAGATACGGCCATGGGTGTCTGTGGCCGTCCCTCTTGTGTTGTGTGCTGCGACTGCCTCCCTGAGATTTGCATAAATAAGCTCCCCGGTCCCAGCATGCCTGTGCTGTTGCCCAGGTGCGGGTGCATTTGCATATAGAGCTGCGATAGGGCTCCCCTGGGCCCCCTCGGAAACCACCGAACGAGCGGGGGGGCCGGCAGCGCCACAAATGAGTTCTGAATTGAAACCTCACCGCTGCCCTCCATTTTGTGTGTGTGCGCGCGCGCGCGCCCCGCGTGCCCCGCGTGTCCCGCGTGTCCGTGTGTGTGCGTCTCGTTTGTGTGTGTGCGTGCGTGTATGTCTTGCATGTGTAGG
>NC_079432.1:5977688-5982688 GCF_026213295.1 Gadus chalcogrammus
GTTTTCCCTTTCATCCCACCGCTAGGCATGTGCCACGTTGCTGCATCCCTACTCCGAAAGTGACTGCGAACGCAAACACTGCCGCGAAGGCCGCGCTGCCTGTGAGTTGTCCTGTTTGTACACAGCACGAGGGAAGGTCGGTTCTGTCTCCGCCACTGCCCTCAGAGCCCTCTTCGCTTATCCAGATCCACTGAGAACAAACCGCGTGTTTACCCCTCCAAACACACTGGAGGTTTTGGGGGTTTTCGGCGTCCAATTAAGGCGGGTATAATTCTAAACCATCCAGAGCCAATGCATGCTTGTAATACTTGCCTAGCAGCCGTGCTGGTATTGCGGGTACACATCGCTGCATAGCCCCCGACATATCGCCACCGTGACAATTATTCTTGCCCACTTGCCCCATCTGTGTTGTTCTTGTACGAGTGACAGAGAGAGAGAGGACAGAGCACTCTGTGTGTGTGCGTGTGTGTGTGTGTGTGTGTGTGTGTGTGTGTGTGTGTGTGTGTGTGTGTGTGTGTGTGTGTGTGTGTGTGTGTGTGTGTGTGTGTGTGTGTGTGTGTGTGTGTGTGTTTCTTGCCTGCGTGTGTATGTGAGTGTTTGTTTGTGTGCGTGTGTGTTAAAGGATTTGCCTCTTGTTCTGCCTCGCACCACGTTTCAATAATATTTACGTGTATTTCTGTGTACTCTCTCTAACCATGTCTGCGGGCAGGGCTGGAGGGTGTGTCTCCGTGTGTGTGTAGCTGTGTGTGCGCCTGTGGAGGACGGAGTCGAGGTGTGAAGGAGGAGGGGGAGGATGGGGACGGCACTTTGAGAGAAAGGCACAAAAACCACCAGCAGAAGAGCGTCAGGGGGTTTGTCATGGTGCCCCCCCAACCCCCCATGTCATAGACAAGTGATCCAGGGGGAAGTGTAGGGGTGTGTTTAGGGGGGTGTGGTGTGTGTGTGTGTGTGTGTGTGTGTGTGTGTGTGTGTGTGTGTGTGTGTGTGTGTGTGTGTGTGTGTGTGTGTGTGTGTGTGTGTGTGTGTGTGTGTGTGTGTGGATTGGGGGGGGGTGGTGGCTTGTGTCCTGAGAGGGGTTCAAAGCAGGGCCAGAGTCGTGCTCACACAGCAAGACATCAGCCGCTTGCTGGCTGATGACACGCATCATTCTTCACACACACATGTCACACGCACACACACACATACACACTCATAAACAGCCACACATGTTGGACATGCGACATACACAGAGCCTCAAGATATGTGTATGCATATGTGAGTGGTTGCACTCACCACACATGTGTGTGTCTGTGTACGTGCTTGTGTGTGTGTGTGTGTGTTGCACACACACACACACACACACACACACACACACACACACACACACACTCACACACACGCACACGCACACGCACACACACAAACACATTCAGTGCATGCATCAGCAAAAGAATCTTGAGAAAAAAAAGAGGTCAAAAATGGGCCATTTTTCATTCAAATTATAGATTTGTGTGCACGCAGGTGCAAGTGCGATTGTGCACGTGTGTGCGGGTGCATGTCTGTGTGCGCCTGTGTATGCGTGTGCGTTTCTCTAAGAGTTCAATGTGCTTGCCTTGCAGCATGTTTGCAGGATAAGCAAGCAGACGCCACGGCCAAACAGGATGTTATAAACACAGAGAGGCTTGAACATCAAGCCGGGCGAGCAGCAGCAAGTGACAAGAGATGGCTAAAGGTTAACTCTACAAGGACTTCACTCTCGCGGCTACCCAGGACATTTACGTTAACCTGTGTGTGTGTGTGTGTGTGTGTGTATATGAGTGTGTGTGTGTGTGTGTGTGTGTGTGTGTGTGTGTGTGTGTGTGTGTGTGTGTGTGTGTGTGTGTCTGTGTGTATGTGTGTGTGTGTGTGTGTGTGTGTGTGTGTGTGTGTGTGTGTGTGTGTGTGTGTGTGTGTGTAGGTCAGTGGTGGACAGTAACGAAGTACAAGTATTTTGTTACTGTACTTGAGTAACTTTTTAGCGTATCTATACTTTACTCGAGTATCATTATTTTGTGAGACTTTATACCTTTTCTCAACTACATTTCATAGGGGAAAATCATACTTTTTACTCCACTACCTTCCAAAAACCTGTCGTTCCATCAACGTTCCTTTCCACGACATGCCTGCGTGACCATAGACACAGCTAACCATTGCGGACGTCACGGAGCCTAAACAACGTCAACATTTAACCTAGAAACACCATGTCAAGCTTAAACGTTATATACGTTAAAATTATTAATCGATTGGAAATATGATAGTTATATATCAAGCGTTTGTCTGTGGGGACCCCCGTTTATATGGCTAGAAGCTAGTAGCTTTCTACATATCCTGGTGTGCCGGTAGAAGTGTAATGCTAAAAACAATGCTTGCCGGTCCAATAGTATATGTCCAAGGGAGGACCATCAGATCAGTGTCACTCAAACCTCTGCACCAGTCGTATCATTTTATGCATGACTACACACACACACACACACACACACACACACACACACACACACACACACACACACACACACACACACACACACACACACACACACACACACACACACACACACACACACAATTTAACTCTTTTTAGGTCGCAGGGGGTGAGACTGTACAAACTCAACATCTATGTGGCTTTACTAAAACACATTTACATACCTCACTCTGCTCTACAGCACTCACTTTCTGCAGGAAATGCATTTTCTAGTTTCAGATGATTTCAGTATCAGATATCACAAATAGAAAACATTGTATTTAGAGTGTTGTTAGTGTTTTTTTTAACCTTAAATTGACTGAGTGTATAAAGGACATAGCAAGACATTGGAACTACATTACACCAAATAACGTAGTATTTGAAGCCAGGTACTTTTATACTTTTACTCAAGTCGAAGTTTAAAGGGAGTACTTCCACTCTTACTGGAGTAATATACCACTCTAGGTATCTCAACTTTTACTCAAGTAAGTGCCCTGAGTACACTGGTGTAGGTGCAGGTATACATGTGTGCCTGCACTGGCTAATAATTACTTGTGCACACACAGAGAGAGGATGCAGATTGTGTGTTTTGTGTGCAAGTGTGTGTATGTGTGTGTCTGCGTGTGAACTGCACTGGACTTAATTAGACCTATTAAATTTAATCTAATTTGGTGGAAACTTAAGACTTGCTTTGAGTGGCAATCGAATGCGTTGAACAAAGCTCTCTCCCTTGCTCCGTTTCATTTCTGGCTTTGAGTGTCTTTCGTGTTCCTGTTTCACTGCTGATAAGTAAAACGCTTTTAACACACAGGCTGCTGGCCGCGACGCTGGCATTTTTGGGTTTGCTGTCTGGTTTGGCCGGCTCTCTTACCGGCTGGCTGACTAACAGTGTGACTGACACGTTGGATTTCAGGATGACTCATCAAGTCCAATAAAAACAAATTCCTCATCACCCAATAGCTTCTCTGAAGCACCCGGCAGCCTCTTAGCAATACGCTACTTGATGAAAAATGTCGGGCTAGGGGTTCATTAGACAGTGAAACTACAATACGAGTTATAATTACCCACAGGTACTTTAGAATCCATGTCAATGAACGAAGTGCTCGGGAAATATTGTCAAACTTGATATTGATGCGGCCTCTTGACTGATGTCAGTGAAATAGACTGTTGTAATCAGGCTGCCTCTTCTTGGTTTAATTATGCAGTTCCATTCAGGGGTGATTAACTGCCTTCTATGGTTTGAATCCACTGGTCTTTATTTGTCTGAAATTACCGATGATGTTCGGCCGAGAATGGATGAAACGAGGGGCGGTGGAAACGCCTTACCGAAAAATTTGACTAAAGTGTCTAAAGAAGTTACTGATTTAATTTGAACTATATTGTTATTACACTACAATCCCTCGCCCTCAAATGGAAATAGCTAACAATATTCCAATCATACATCAAGATATTAAATTAAATTAATTCATCATCATCAGGTCAATTAGTTATGGCCCTGACAAATTAGAAATGCCTTTGGTGCGGCGCTCTTCCTCCTTTGTATAAAGGCTTTCTCAAGGTCTATATCTTACTACACTTTCTTTTATTATCATTTTTCTCCTCACAATCGATATCATATCACAAATGACTTATTCAGCGGCTCCCTGGCCTTCCTCCTCCCTCTTCGTCTCTGGAAGTCTCTGGAAGGCCGACCGCAAGAGCGCTAATCCCGGACATCCTACCCCAGCCCGACCGGGGCTGTGTGGGGTTGCTAGGAGGGGGGAGGTACATATCCAAAGTTATGATGGGAGACGGCCGCTAGGAGCGATATGTACCTCCCCCCTGTGGAGCCCTGCTGGCAGCGCTGGGCTTAGTCCCACCCCCCACAAGCCCTCAGCCAGATGAACTTACTTTACAATTAATCCCTTTCTCCGCACTGCACAGAGCAATGAATTTTAATCAGCTTTTTTCTTTCTGTCTTACTTTTTTCTTTGCTGCAGGATTTCCGATGCCGGCGCGCTCACACGCTCTCTCTCTTTCTATCGCTCACACACAGACACAATACACACACGCCGTGCAACACACAAAAGGACAACAGAGCATACACACACACACACACACACACACACACACACACACACACACACACACACAGACACAGAAGGACCACTGGCAACCATGCATGTGCACACTAGGGGCGGCTTCTCTATCACCTGCTGCCTTGCCGTGCAAAATTGGTTTCAGCAGAACAAGTCCTTCAGGCCTGTGTGTGTGCGTGTGTGTGTAGTGTGCGTGCACCCTCTTTTTGTCTGTCAGTCTTTCTGTCCGTCTGTCTGGGAGTGTGTGTGTGTGCGTGTGTGCGTGTGTGTGTGTGTGTGTGTGTGTGTGTGTGTGTGTGTGTGTGTGTGTGTGTGTGTGTGTGTGTGTGTGTGTGTGTGTGTGTGTGTGTGTGTGTGTGTGTGTGTGATGTTTCACTTTAAGCGCATGTGGGCTCAGCTCTCCGTCACTCTAATGAAATCATCCAGAATGCATTAATCCTTCC